>NC_136957.1:25595616-25640123 GCF_032717465.1 Coenobita brevimanus | reverse complement strand
GAAGTTGCAAGGAGAGTGGAAAGTTTACATGAGGATGAGAAGAGGGCAGAGTATGGGAGAGAGGTGGAGGGGCGATTGGGCAAATATGAATTGGAGCAGATGGGGGTGTGCAGGATATTTACAGAAAAAATATGTGCAGCATGTGATGTGGTGTGTGGGAGGAAAAGAAGATGAAGGGGGGTGCAAGGAATAGCTTGGTGGACTGAAGAGGTGAGACAGGCTGTGACACAAAAGAAGAAAGCATACAGTGAATAGATGAGAAGTAGGGGCGTGGAAGAAGTTGAGAGGCGGAAGAGAGAATTATATGCAGAAAGAAAGAGAGAGGTGAAAAGATTAGTAAGACAGAGTAAGAAGAGAGTGGATGAGGAATTTGGAAGGAATCTGAGTGTAAAGTGGAGGGACTGTAAGAAAATGTTCTGGAAAGAGGTGAAAAGAGTAAGACAGGGTGGAAGTGAGGTTAGCAGGGGAGTGAAAGATAAAAATGGTAGATTACTCGTGGAGAAGGGAGAAAAAGTGGGCAGATGGAGAGAACACTTTAAGGAATTGTTGAACATACAGGATGGAAGTAATGCGAGTATAAGTGGCTGGGGAATGGCTGGGAGAAGGAGGGAGGTGAGAAGACAGGAAGAAATCAGTAGGATAGAAGTTGTGGAAGCAATGAAGAAAGTTAAATCGGGGAAAGCCCCAGGAATTGATGGAGTGTGTGGTGAAATGCTGAAGCATGGGGGAGAGATAGTAGTAGAATGGATGTGGAAGATGTGCAGATTGGCCTTAGAGGAAGGTAGAGTCCTGGAGTGATTGGAAGTCAGGGTATAATTATTCCCTTGTACAAAGGAAAAGGGGAAAAAGAAGTGTGTGGTAATCATAGGGGCATTTGTCTTCTTAGTATAATAGGAAAAGTGTATGGTAGGATAGTTATTGACAGAGTTAGAGAAAGAACAGAGGATTTAGTTGGAGAAGAACAGGGAGGCTTTAGGAAGGAAAGAGGTTGTGTAGATCAGATATTCATTCATAGATCCTTAGTGGAAAAGTTTTTAGAGAAGTGAAAGAAGTTGTATGCGGCTTTAATGGATTTGGAGAAAGCATATGACAGGGTGGATAGACAAGGTTTGTGGAAAGTATTAAGAATATATGGAGTAGATGGGAAGTTGTTGAATTCTGTAAAGAGTATGTATGATGGTGCTAAGGCTGCAGTGCGTGTGGATGGTGAACTGAGTGAATTTTTCTCTTTGAAGGTTGGGTTGAAACAGGGATATGTCATATCTCCATGGTTGTTCAATCTGTACATGGATGGGGTAATAAAAGAGGTACAAGGTAGGGTAGTGGATGTTGGAGTGGCCCTGGTGAGAGAGGATAGTTTTTGGAAACTCCCTGTACTGTTGTTTGCAGATGATACTGTGTTGTTGAGAGAAGACGAAGGGGAGCTGCAAGGCTTGGTGGATGAGTTTGGGAGAGTGTAAGAAACGGAATCTAAAGGTGAATGTAGGGAAGAGTAAAGTGATGGTCTTTGAGAGAGGTGAAGTCAGAGAATGCACAGCGAGGTTGGATGGTGAGGAATTGGAAAATGTGAGTACATTTAAGTACTTAGGTAGTGTGATGAGTAAGGATGGAGGTTAGGAGGGTGAAGTGCTTGAAAGGGTACAGCAGGGAAGAAAGGTTGCTGGTTCCTTGAAAGCAGTGATAAGAAACAGGGAAGTGAGCATGGAGGTGAAAAAGTTACTACATGACAGTATTGTGATACCAACTCTAACGTATGGAAGTGAAGCTTGGACGTTGTTGGAAGGACACAATTCAAGAGTGAGAGCAGTGGAAATGAGTTATTTAAGAGGAGCCTGTGGAGTCACATGGAAAGACAGGCTGACGAATTAGGATATAAAGGAGCGTTGTGGTGTGGATGTGGATGTGATAGGAAGCGTTATGAGGAACACACTGATGTGGTTTGGCCATGTGGAGAGGATGGAGGGTGAGAGACTGACGAAGAGAGTGTATGTGAGTGAATGAGGGGGGAAGAGGGAGGGTGAGGCCGAGGATGAGATGGAGAGATGGGGTGGAGAGATATATGAGAGAGGGGGGTGTGAGTTGGCGCAGGGCAGTGAAATAGCGGGGAACAGGGCGACGTGGAGGCAATTTGTTTGTGGCCACCCCAAACGGGATTGAGGCATCTGCCAATCTCTCTCTCTCTCTCTCTCTCTCTCTCTCTCTCTCTCTCTCTCTCTCTCTCTCTCTCTCTCTCTATATATATATATATATATATATATATATATATATATATATATATATATATATATATATATATATATATATACTGAAGTGCAGCTGACGTATATTTTTATATTGCTCAGTGAGTAATAAGAGTCAAAGAGAGTAAAACTCACCCCTTTCCACAGAGAAATAGACAGCATCGACAGTGAAGTATTGGCAGCTGTTTGGGTTTAACTTACGGCTGAGGCAGCTTGGCATGCAACGACATACTGCTACTGTTAGATATTGCAGTACGCTATGTTCTTATGTATATCTTGCTTCTTTTTCAAATGTAAATAGAATGTGTTTATTTACAATATATTTTAAACTGTATACACGGTATTGCACTAAAATGCGCGTGCGCACGCACACGCACACACACACACACACACACACACACACACACACACACACACACACACACACACACACACAGGAATACATACAATACACATAATTTTGTAATAATTTAGGGTAGAACAAAAGCACCATATGTTATGATACAATTAATGCATAGTATGTGTATGTGTGTGATTGTAAATGTTTATCTGTGTGTGTGTGTGTGTAGTAGTAACAATAGTAATAATGTGTGTGTGTGTTGGAGAATATATATATATATATATATATATATATATATATATATATATATATGTACATTATGTATGTATGTATGTGTATGTATGTATGTATGTGGGTATATATGTATGTGTATGTATATGTATATGTGTGTATATATGTATATGTATGTGTGTGTGTATATATATGTATATGTATGTGGGTATATATGTGTATGTGTGTGTGTATGTGTATGTATGTATATGTATGTGTATGTGTATATGTATGTGGGTATACTGTATATGTGCACATGTGTGTATGTGAGAATATGGATGTACAATATATATGTAAAAGTATATGTGTGTATGTATATCGATGTATATGTATTTATTTATGAATGTATGTATGTATATATGTATGAATGTATGCATGTATATTTCCGATAATCATAAGGTTGTAGTTTATATTTAAATAATTTACTTTTTTTTCTGATGCACATACGATTGTAGCTGGTATATCCAACTAAAGCAACCACAATTTATATATAGTATTTATAAAAATGTCTGTCAGGGAGCTTAGGCTCGACAGACCGTTGCTCGTTATGTTCAAATGTATAGCCTACATGGATGTATGACTATAAAGTAATAAACATTTACTTACTTACTTACTTACTTACACACACACACACACACACACACACACACACACACACACACACACACACACACTTTTAATATCATTATACAGGAAATCATATATAGTTATGGTCATGCCCTCTGTCTCCGTCTGTTTGTCATCGGATCTGTGTGCCAAATCGTAAATTATTTTTGAACTTCCAGTTCTTCTTTCTCCACAACCCTTTTCTTTCGTCTTGTCTCTACCTTATCCCTGTTGTGTGTTGGCTAGTATTTACCGCTATGCCTTTGTTTCTTCAGCCCCGAATATTCCTTTGTCTCCTTTGTCTCTCTCCTTCCTGCTAGTCTTTATTTGTTTAGTTTTCATTATTTCTCATTTTCAACTTCCCTTTCCTTTTCTCCCCGTCCTGATTTTTTCTTTCCAGTATTCTTTTTTCTCCTCATTTTCTTCACCCCCCACCTCTCTCTCTCTCTCTCTCTCCACGCTGTTATATATCACAATGATATCTTTCCATATATTTCCTCTTACCCTCACTCCCTGCCGTCTTCCCTCCTCTTCCTTCCCTCTCACTCCCACCCAACCTCCTCTCCCTTCTTTCCTTCTCTTTCCTTTCTCCCATACTGCTCATCTACTGCCTTCCCCTCTTGTCCCTCTTCTCACCTCAGTTAATCTCTCACACCTTCCCCTTTCTCTTCCCCTCCGTCCCTTCCCCTCATCTCACATATACCCTTACAATTTCCACCTTCCTTTCCCTTCCCGTTTCTCCCCACATCTCTTTTCATCCTCAAGCCACTATCACACGGGAACACGTACACAGAAGTGCCAGTGGCAGAGCAGAATGGACTTCGAAGAACAGTGTTGGCTATTACACGGTGTGCTTTAACGAAACCACTTTCTTCTTTTTCTTTCGAGTTGACCCAACTCTGCTGGCCACAACCAAGTTTACTTGTTCCGACAACCTATCAGATGACGGACGCCAGACACCCACAACCAGGGTAAACTCTACAGAAAATGAGACCACCAGTGCACGCACGAGTTTATCAGCAACAGCAATAGACATGAACCAGCTAATGACTTTTGCAATGGGTATATGCAGTGCCACAGAGCTGGAAAATCCCTCACTTGCTGAATTGAAAAATCTCTGCCTCCATGGATCAAGAATATGGCTTGTTGCCTTCTGTGCTGCTATGCTCCTATATATATATATATATATATATATATATATATATATATATATATATATATATATATACATATATATATATATATATATATGTATGTGTGTGTGTGTGTGTGTGTGTGTGTGTGTGTGTGTGTGTGTGTGTGTTTACTTTTTGGTATTCCTCCTCCTCCTCCTTCTTTTCCTTCCTCTTCCCTCGCCACTCTTATCCCTATCTTTCCTTCTCCTTCTTTTTCTTCCTCTTCCCTCCTCCCTCTCATCCTTATTTTGTCCCTTCCTCTCCCCTGCGTCACATCTTTTCTTTTTTATCCTTTCCCCTTTCTCCCACTCTTTCCTACCATCCTCTTCGCTCATCTTTTCACATTACTCCATCTGTTCTCCTCCTCCTCCTCCTCCTCCTCCTCCTCCTCCTCCTCCTCCATTTCTTCCTATCCTCGTCTCCATTTATCTTCTTTATTTCTTTTCCACCTGCCCTACCCCTCATCCTCCTCTTCCCAGACCTCCATATCAGTCATTAATTTAGAACATTTCTTACCTCCTCCCCACCCTCTCTCTCTATTTCCTCTCACCTCTTCACATTTCCTCTCCTTGTCCCTCCTTCTCTCTCCTTGTTTCCCTCTTTTCTTCCTTCCTTTTACCTTTGTTTCTTCCTCTACCTTGCTTAATTTTTTTCCTCCTTCCATCATTCTCCATTCCCATATTTTTCATCTGTGTCATCTCCTCCCGTCCCTCCATCTCTCCCTTCCTTCCCTCACTTCCGCTCCTTTTCTTACGTCTCGCTTTCCTATCATATCTTTCTTTCCTTTCATTCCTCATTTTTTCTCTCCTTTATTATCCACTCTTTCTATTCCATCCCTATTTCCCTTATGCCTTACACTATTCATTTCTGTATGTCCTTTCCCTTTTCTCTGTTCCTTCTCTCTCGTGTTCTTGCATTCTTTCACCCAGTTCTCGGTGTTTTTTTCTTTGTCATTAACTAATTTTCTCCCCCCCCCCCACCATATCATCCTTACATTCCCTTGCTCTGTTTCACACTCTCATAACACCATCCTTACTTTTGATCTTGCTACCTTCCTTTCTTCATTTTATTTTTTCTTTTATCTTGCCATGTTTTCCTTTGACCCCTCCATTATTTTCTTTCCATCTTCTCGTAATCTTTCGATTTTTTCTTCCTTGTTTCCTCCTCCTTTTGTCCCTCCTGCCTCTCTTTTTCCATTTTTTCTTCCTCCCTCCTTCTTTTACCTTTAATTCACTCCTTCTCTCCATTTTTTCTCTTCTTCTTTTCTTCGCTTTCTCTTTCTCTTCATTCTCTCTTTCCTCCTCTTTAACCATCTCCCTCATAATTTTCGCCCCTAATGTCTCTTTTTCGTACTTTTCCCTTCCATCTCCCTTTCTCCATAAAATTCCCCCCAATATCACACCCTGCCTGTCTTTCCTGCTTTTCAGTCCTTGGCTTTAGCTGATGGAATACTTTTTATTAGTACTTTTCCTATACCAAACAGCCACCAAAGGACCAGCAGGTCTGTTGTTGTTTATTTTCCTTTGTACATTTCCATCTCCTCCTCCTCCTCATCATCATCATCACCATCATCATCAACATCATCATCATCATCATCATCATCATCATCATCATCATCATCATCAACCTCCTCCTCCTCTTCCTCGTCCTCATCCTTTCTGGTTGTACCCTCACAGTCGTATATCAAGGTAATAACTACTTTCTTACCTCACACCCTCTTCCCCCTCTCCCTCCTTCTCTTCGGCTTCTCCCTTCTCTCCTCCTTTTCCTTTCACTTCCCCCTTCCCCACCCTCTCCCTTTCTGCTTATCTCCCATATTTTCCTGATCCTTCTTCCCCCAAGCCTTCCTTTCCATTCTTTTCCTTTCCTCTGCCTCCTTTCTTTCCTCTCTTATTCCTCCTTCTCTCCTCCCTTCCTCCTCGTTCTCCTTCTCCTCACCCACCTGCTTCCCTCACTCCCCTCTTCCTCCAACTCCCATTTCCTACTTCCTCACCCTCCCACTGTTCTTCCATCAAGTCTCTTCTTTCCTTCTTCCACGCCATTCCTCCCTTCCTCTCCTTCTTTAAAATGATTCTTTCCCCCTTTCTCTCCTTTCCATTTTTCTTTCTCTTATTCGTTTTTCCTTTGTTTTCCCTTTTATTTCCTTTCTTCCTTCCTCCCTTTCCTTCATCTATATTCCTTTCTTCATTTTTCCTCCTCTTTGTTTCTTCTTCCCTCTTTCCTTTGTAATATCCTCTTCTCACTCCTGTCCCCTTTCTGTTCAATTTTATCTCTTTTTCTGTTCCTTCTCCTTCAGAGCGACATATCCATTTTTCTCCTATTCATTTTTATTGTTCTTCTTTTTGCTTCCACTCATTCGTTTTTTATTTTTTTATTTTTTTAGTTAGGTTCTCCCTCCACTTCTTCCTGTTTTTTATTTACTCTTCTGCCCATCATACTCTTGTTCCCATTTTCTTTTCCTGTTTCCATTTCTATGTTACGATTGTCATTCTCTTTTTTATATCAAATCCACTTTTTTTCCCTCTTTCCTTTCCTCTCTTGTGGTCCCTCCTTTTTATTACTCTTTTTCATTCCTCTCGCTCTCTTTTTCCCTTTGTTTATCCCTCCTCGTTTCCCCGGTGTTCCCAATTACCCTCTCTTACTTTATCATCCTTCTGTCTAAACCTTTTTACCCAATTCACCTTTCCTTCTGTTCACTTCCTCTCTCTCTCTCTCTCTCTCTCTCTCTCTCTCTCTCTCTCTCTCTCTCTCTCTCTCTCTCTCTCTCTCTCTCTCTCTCTCCTGTCTTTTATATGCCACTACTATTTTATTATTTTTATATTTCGCCAGTTTTTTTTTTTTCGAATTGTCGTTTTCGATGAGCGTCTTTCCATGATTTTTTTATCTTTATTTTCTTATCTTTATCTCTGTTCCTCTTCTTCCTTTCTCCATTCTTTCTTCTCACCCTCCCTTCCTATTCTTAGTTTTCTCCTCTCTTTCTCTCCCTTTTGTCTCTTCCTCCTTTACGCTCTTCCCCATCACTTCTCCTCTTCTTCTGTCTCTTCCACTTCTACCTCATATTCCCTCCTCCTCTTCACTTTGCCATTCTTCATGAGTGATGTACTCTACTCTTGATGGAGAGAGAGAGAGAGAGACGGGGGTGGGGGGCTGAGTAGAAATGAGTAAAGGAAAGCAGACAGCAACAGACCTTATGGTCCTTTCGAGGCTGCTTGTTACGGGGTAGACTATGACTACGAGATCTAATTGTATTTGCTGAGGGATATGGATAGTAAGAAAGAAAAAGAGGGAGAGGGAGGGAAGAAATAAAACAAAAACGGAAATAAAAACGAATAGGACGGAGAAGGGAAAGGCAACGAGAAAAAATAGGGAGTGATAAGGAGAGGGAAGAGGAGAACAATGAAAGGGAAGTAATGGGAAGGGAAAAAAGAATTAGAGCTGTAGTGGAGGGAATGGAAAGGAGAGAATCTAGAAGAAGAAAAGTGAATGAGACAGAGAGGATGAAACTGGTAGGGGAACAGGGGTGGGTAAAAAACAGTAAGGGTGGAAACGAGAGAGAGAGAGAGAGAGGGAGAGAGAGAGAGACAGACAGACAGACAGACAGACGGACAGACACAGACAGACAGACAGACAGACAGACAGACACAGACAGACAGACAGACAGACAGACAGAGATGGGTGGGGGTAGTAAGATGTTCCAAGACGGGGACAGAGAATTCACCACATGCCCCAAAGACAAAAGTTAGGGCCGTATGTGGTGTTCTTTGTGGAATACTAATAGGAAAACTTTGTTTCGTTAATGAAGTACAAGAAAGTGATAGAACTATAGATGTCTCATCCTCATCTCCTTCCCGTTGGTCTGGAAAACAGGGCAGACTACTTCAGCACAATGAAGCATTATTAGTCTTGCTACTGACTGACGATATTCAGCTAAGACGACACTCCTCGGTCCGTAATCTCTTGGATTAAGGAAGCTACCTGGCGCCTTACCTTTATTTGTTTATTTCTGAGTATGTCACATTAATATTCTCCTGTTAAGTATTTGTGCTGTGTATTGTTTCGTTCCGTTTTAAAGGATCAAACATGCCTGCAGGCGTCGGCCTTGATCACCTAATGGCGGCTCTTTATGCTGCTCTATCTCTGGCAGCTTTCTTGTTCTCTTTCTTTTTTTTTTTTTTTTTTTCTTTTTTTTTTAAGGTGTCCGACTCTGGCCAATGGCTGCACAGCCTGCTCCCAAGGCCCAGTAGTCCTCCTACATACCATACACCTCTACATGTCACCACTTCGGCGCTAACACCCACCGTCCATATTGAATACATGATAGGGCTGTCTCCATACAGGACTGGTGTATTGGTATTAGCAGGGGTATTTTTACATGTCGGCGGGTCTTCTGGTAGATCAGTAAAGTCTACTTTTTATGAAATTCAAATCTTTAAACTATTCCCTTCCCCAGCGGGGATCTGAACCTGGGTCTGGTAGGACTGCAGGCCACCTCTCTACCGATTGAGCCACCGCCAGTTCCTTCTCCCTGAGGTTACACTCAATGACCTCGTCCCAGGTCTTTTCAGCCTGCCTCTCGCAACTCAACCCCTAACGTTAACACTTCTCACTTTCTGCACCCCATTATCATCCTCCATCCTCTTCACGTTCCCAAACCATCTCAATCTACCTCTCCTCATCACAGGACCAATACACCCCAGTCCCATCCTGCCTTTCAACTCCTCCATTGTAAACCGGCCCCCCCCCCCCTACCGCCCCGCAGGCTTCGCACTCAATGAAGCACTGCACATCCACCTAATCATGGTCTTTTCTGTGCGTTTGAGCCTGCGAATATCCTCCTTCTTTACTACCCAGGTCTCACTACCATACAGCATTACACTCCTAACACATGCAGCATATGAAGATCCCTTAGCACGGAGGAAGAGCTCTCTCAATGTCAGGAGAGACAACAGCTCCCTGAACTTCTTCCAACCACTCCTCACTCTAGCCACAGAGTTAGTTCCAGCCTCACCTCCAGCAAATAACATGTTTTCCAAATAAAAGAATAAAAATGTCTTCCACACACTCGAGAGACTCACCAGCAAGATCAGTCCTTTCACACCTGACGATCTTCTCACCTTTACCTCAGCACACTGCACGCATGAAATCAGTATTATCTTGCAGTCTACCTCTAATACCAATACATCTCCAGTGCACCAACTTATCACAAACACTGCACAAGATGGAATTCCTTCCCACGACCTTGTGGCAAATCGCACATAGCCACATTCCCTCTTCTTTAACCGTACCACCACCAACCTTTGATATCATCACATTTGTTTTATCTGCACGTACTCTTCAGCCCTTGTGCCCCATATCATCTCTCCACTTCCTAAATCTTTCCTTCTCTCTTTCATTCTGTGCAGTCAACTCCAAATCATCGGCATACAACATCTCCCATTGCTGGAGTCACGTGAGAGGGCTTCAAGTACCATGATAAACAACAAGGGACTCAATACTGACTCCTGATGCACACCAACATTCATGGAAAACTCATCACTCAAATCTCCATTCACCCTTACCTGGGTGCAAGCACCCACACACATAACCATAACCACCCTAACCAGACACTCCTCGATCCCAAGTTTTCTCATTGTCCACTTCACCACCTCCCCTAGGGACTCTGTCAAAAGCCTTCTCCAAATCAACAAAAACTAGGTACAGGTTGATTTTCTTTCCTATATATTTTTCCTGGAGCTGTCAACAATGAATATGACATCAGTGATCCCTTTGCCTAGCATAAACCCAAACTGCATCTCAGCAATATTCACTCTTTGTCTAGTCATACATTCTACAACTCTTTTCATTACCTTCATTATCTGAGCCAATAATTTATGGATCTATCATTTCCTCCTCCCAAGGCATCACCCATTCCTTTGTACACACTTACAATCTTTCTCTTCAGCCAATCATCTGGGACAACACAAAGATTATATTTTATCGTATTTATCAAATCAGCAAATAACTTCACTCCTGTATCTGCTGAGGCTTTCAGCATTTCAACAATCAACCCAGACACACCTGCTGCCTTCCCTACCTGCATCTTGTCTATTGCCCTGCTCACAGTAACTGCATCAGTCAAAGGCCAACGGCCAAACACTGGCTCAGCTGACTCCAACCCTTCCCTTTTCCAGTCAAATTCCTCATTCAGCAAAAAGCTAGAAAGCTTTCTCTGGGCGTTTTTAATATTCTTGCTGTTCACCACTACATTTCCTTCATCATTCTCCATTCTTCTCTGTTTTCCCTCTTCATTTGATTTGCCACCTTCAATATCATATTCTTTCTTTCCGCACTCTTTAGGTTATCCAGTAAATGTCTGTGAGTCTCAGATTTTGCCCTGTATACCTTATTTCTATTCCTACGTTTGGCAGCCAAGTATTCCTCCTTGCTACCACCCCTTTTCAATTCCCGGAAAAGCCGCCTTTCTCCTTAACTGCAGCTTCTGTACCTTCATCCACCACCATGTTATTTTGTCCTGGGGGGGAGGGGAGGCTAGTCCATCTACACACTGAATCAATAACTCTTAGGAGACTGTTTTTGAGAGCTCAGTACTGTTCATTATCACTTCTGTCAACATCTCCCTGTTCAGCCACCATTCTACTCATGTCGCTGTAGAAGGTACCAATTGTTGCTTGGTTTTTATCTCCATAGTTTCCTCCTAGGTGCATAGCTCCTCTTCTTCACCACTGGCTAATGCCGAATACTGGCGTGCCTGTCAAGTGATGTCGGCGACCATGGAGTGCCATCTATCCGTTTACTCCGCCATCCCGACCAAGCCCGCCACTTTCCATGCTCTGCCAATATAATCCAAGTGTCCATAAACTTCATTCTCTGCCTTCCCCTTTCTCCTGTTCCCTCCACACTTTCCAGCAAACAGTTGCTCTCAAGCCCCTTAGCTTTAAGTATGTGGGCAACAAACTTCAGCTGCCTTCTTCATGTGCATTTCGTAATCTATTATCCCATTCCTGTCCTTCTCAATACTTCCTCGTTTGTCACTCGATCTGTCCAAGGCATTCTTAATATTCTTCGTCAAAACCACATTTCCATAGCTTCTATCCTCATATTCATATTCGTCTTTGTAGTCTACGTTTCACATTCATACATTATAGTTGACATTATACTGTAAAACATTTTAACATCCTTATCTCCATGTTTATACTTATATGGGTTACAATCTTTCTTTACTATTCCAAAAGTTGCTTTTGCCGTTATAGTTCCTTGTTATATTTCCTTTTCACAATCTGCATCCTTTGATATTAGACTCTCTAAGTATTTATAACTTTCTCCTTGCTTTATTTGCCTCTCTCATATATTCACTATTTCTCTCATTCTCTCTCCTCTCTTCGTTATTCCCATGACCTCAGTTTTCTTAGCATTTGTCTTCAAACCTCCTCCCTCGCATGACTCTTGCAGCTTGTTTACCAATCTCTGAAACTTTTCCTCCGAATCCGCTAACAAATCTGTGTCATCTGCGTAACGAATATTATTTACATTTCTTTCTCCAGTGCATAATCTTCCCACGTCCTCCGGATCATCCATAAATTTCTGCCCATACAAGGAAAATAATTCTAGAGACAGGACACACCCCTGCCTCACTCCTCTCCCAATATCAACCAAGTCTGACTTATCTGCTATTTTCACCGCTGCCCTTTGCTTTCATTACAGATTTATCAACCTTATATCTTTACCATCGACCCCTTTCTCCTGTAACATATTTACCATTTCTTCATGCTTCGCTGTGTCAAATACTTTTTTTCAAAATCTACAAAGCATATATATATATATATATATATATATATATATATATATATATATATATATATATATAATATAATATACATTTCCACCTTTCTTTCTGTATTCATTCTCAAGGAAAATATTACATCAATGCTCCCTTTACTCTTTCTGAACCCACGTTGCTCCTGTGCCTCATTAATGTCTATCTTATATTCAGTTTCGGATCACGCTGAGAACTATTTTTCCCATCTGACCCATAATGCTTATCGTACAGTGTTTTTCACACTCCGCTGTCCCTTCTTTCTTTGGAATTGTTATAAATACCGACTCACTCATCACTTCTAGAAAATAGCCAGTATCATCTATCTTATTCACCAATTCTGTTACTTTCTGCATTGCAGAGTCACAAGCTGCCTCCACTGTTTCAACTAATACTTCATCTTCTCCCATAGCCTTTCCCCTGCACATCCCTTTAATTGCTTCCTCCACTTCCTGTTTCAAAATTGGCGGTCGCTCCAGCTCATCGACCATCTCCGGTCGGTCACCTCTTGTGTCGGCCTACAGCTCCATTATATATATTCTTCCAATCTTTTCAAAACTTCCTATGTTTCCATCAGTAAATTCCTCGTTTGTTCTTGTTTACTGAATTTCTCGCTGGCCTCCTCCTTTCGGTTGTATCCTAACTCCCTATACCTCTTCTGATCACCCTTCCAGCGTGTTCTCTCTTCCACCAACTTCAAAATTTCTTCTGTCATCCACCTCTGCTTCGTTCCCCTCTGTTTCTCCGACACCATCACCTCCACCGCTCTCAGCAACGCTTGTTGCAAACTTCAGTCCTCCTCCAACCCATCAACTTACTCAGCTTCATCCTTGAAAACTTCATATCTATTTCTCACTTCGATTTCGGAAGTGGACCTGACTTCCTTCCTCTGTAGCAAACTCCAGTCTGTTCTTGATTTTTGCTCGCTTTTCTTTCTTCTTTTTAACCTCACCTTCAGCTCTGCAACCACCGTAACACGGTCACATCCTCGCCCACAGTCCGCACCAGGGTAAGTTCGGCATTGTGGCACTGCGTTTCTGAAACTTTTATTGATTGCTATGTAATCGATTTGTTTTTTTACTTTTCCACCAGAACATTTCCATGTCAATAAACATCTCGGATGATGAAACTACGAGTTCATGATTAGTTGTCCCTCTGAACAGCACCATTCCACCCACTTATCACCTCTCTCATTCTGCTCCCAGACACCGAATGGTTCCACCACTTCATCCTGTCTTCCTGCTCTTGTTTTGGCGTTGATACAATCTCATGTTTTTTACGTTGTCTAACAGCTTGTCTCTCATAAAACTCGTCAACCTCGTCCTCTGGATACTCTCCTTTAGGTGCATAGACCGGAATTATATTCAAGTTGATTAGCCTTCCCGTCAGCTTCACCATCATTACTCTATCGGACAGCACCCAATATTCTATCATACTTCTTGCAGTCCAGGGAGTCATCATCACTCCCACTCCTCGCTGATGTGCCTCTCCTCCATTGTATATGAATTTCACCTCCTCATCTGACCAGGCACCCACACCTATCCACCTCATCTCGCTCACTCCCACAATATCCAGCCTCAGCCTGTTGATCTCTTGCTTGAAGTTGTCATATTGTCCTGCCTGGTAGAGTGTATTTACATACCACATGGTGATTCTCATTTTTTCTTTAGTGTGCACAGGCTCTTGATTACGGACGGGTGTTACCTGTCGCACATAACCATCCCGACCGGAAGAGGCAGCATCTGCCGTCGCATAGCTCCCATTACCGTCGTTCACGTTATCTCATATATCGTTCTGCTCCATGGTTTTTCTTGGGCTGACACTTCGCCCTTCTAGTGTTCACTTCAGTTTTCCGCATATTCACACTTCAAGCTTACATTTTCCTCTTAATCACGCCTCCTCCTACAGTTTTCAACTCATCCAGATTTAGCGCTTAAACATTCTGTGGTTTCTCAGGTCACGCTTATACTGTACTTTCCATGTATTCATACTTCAGGCATACACTTTCACTTTATACATAATTCACGCTTAAACTTTCGTTCAGTCCCTCCCTCAAGCTTATATTTTCCACGTATTCACCAGCAACACTAATACATTTCAGTTACTTGCTCTTATTTTTTCTTGTATCCCTTTGGTCTCAGTTCAAGTTTATTCTTTTTATTTATTCACATTTCACACTGACTAATACTTGATCACCCAATTACATCGATAACTCTTAATACAATTTACAGTTTATCAGACATTCAGGGACCACAATCTCACACCTCCTTGCGTTTTTTCCTTTAGACATTCTCACTCCTGTTGCTCAAGTTTTCTCACGCTTTCACTCATTTCCGGAACACGTTTTTGTGTCCCCAGGCGTTCATCCCTACTTTTTCTTTCTTTTAATAGTTTTCACATTTTCTTACATTTTTTCACACTTTTCCTTCATCTACAAACTGATTGACAGTTTCATACTCTCTCAAATTTTTCACGCTTGATACAAAGTCACATTTTCACACTGGTTTACACACGTTAACAGAATCATGACGGTAATGAAAATGAGTGGTGCTTTATTGTCTGTTTTTATGTGTTGTTGCACCTGTGACGTGTGTGTGTGTGTGTGTGTGTGTGTGTAAGAGACAGACAGACAGACAGACAGACAGACAGAGAATCATACATTTGTGTAGGGCGCGTCCACACACGTGCTCAAACAAGTGTTGGCAGCATGTAAGCAACACAGTAACGAACACGCTGCAAACATGCTGGGAGCAGCAGCGTCCAGATCATGTTGGCAACATCATGATGAAGTCTCAACTGCCTGGTATGGACACAGTTATCCCATCACCTCAGCTGCCAGTGTTCGAAGCTTCACTGAAACATGTTTGCATACATGTGTCCAAATACTGCCGCAAACATGTTCCCAAGCATGTTGCCAGCTGTGTTGCCAACATATGTTGGAGTACACGTGTGGACGCGGCCTAAGTAGTCAGTGCGTACACGGGTACATGTGCACTTACATAATATGTATTCGTTTGTGTCTTTTGGTGTGCTTTTATATCTCGACATTACGAAAGTTCCAAGCATGTGTGTTTATTTGTGTGTGTGTGTGTGTGTGTGTGTGTGTGTGTGTGTGTATGTGTGTGTGTGTGTGTGTCCTTCACCTCCTTTGGATATATTACTGATTCTTTTTACATTTGTTTTCTTAATCTCATTGGGTGTTGCTACAAAGGGGAGCAGGTGCTAGTTTCTCTTTCTTTCTCTCTCTCTCTCTCTCTCTCTCTCTGGGGAAAAAGCGAAATGCGATGCGTTAGGGGAGAGAGAGAGAGAGAGAGAGAGAGAGAGAGAGAGAGAGAAACTAGCACCTGGTTCCCTTTGTAGCAACACCCAATGAGATTAAGAAAACATGGGTAAAAAGAATCAGTAATATATCCAAAGGAGGAGGTGAAGGACACACACACACACACACACACACACACACACACACACACACACACATGCTTGGAACTTTCGTAATGTCGAGATATACAGTAAATGCACACAAAAACACAAACGACTACATATTATGTAAGTGCACATGAACCCGTGTACGCACTAACTACTTACACAAACATAAGATCTCTCTCTCTCTCTCTCTCTCTCTCTCTCTCTCTCTCTCTCTCCCCTAACGCATGCATTTCGTTTTTTCCTCATTCTTTTTTCTCGTTCGTCTTATCTTGAATCCCAGTTTCTAGTTTACTTAAATTTTTATGTCTACATGTTTGTTTGTTTGTCTGTGCTTGTTAGTCTGTTTGTCCGTCCATCTGCTTAATTCCCTTGCTGCTTACCCACTTTACCTGTCTAGCTACCTACCTCCCTTCATACATACCTACCGCTTAGCTTTCTCCCTTCCTCAGTACTTACGTATTCACTTGCCAGATACATATTCACTTATCTACCTATCTTACTACCTGTCCACTGGCCTACCTACCCAATCATTACTCATTAGTTTATACTACAACTGATTTCCCTTCAGGCTGTCATTTATTTATCTCCTCGTCTCATATTCATTCGCTTTTCTTTTCTCTTTTCCCCTTCTACATCGTTTCTCTTCACATATTTCCCCTTCTCTCTTTCTTTCTCCATTCCTCATTCGCCCATCCCTCTCAACTCCTCATTCCTCGGCTGTATTGTTTTTATGTTCTCAACTTATTAATCTCCCTTCCTCTTTCTCTTTAATGCATCATTCCCCAAATTGTTTCTCCCACTTTATCTCTCTCTTTTCGCATCCCAATCTTTCCCTCCTAACCCCCTTCTTTCTATCGTTTTCTTATCTTCCATGTCCTTTCTTCCCTGCCTTATTTCTCCAAATTCAATCCCTTGCTTCTCTCCGTTGACTTAGTCATTCTCCTCTTTACCCCTTCCTCCTCCCTCTTTTCTTTCTCCGTTCCCCCGCTCCTCTCTTCCTTACTTCTTATCTTTCCCTTTAACATTCCTTCCTTCATCCGATTTTGTTTTTCTGTCCTCCCCGTTCTCCCTTCTTTTCTTTTCCGCTTTTTCTACTTTCCCCTTTCCTGACTCACTCCTTTTCTTCTTTCCTTCACCGTCTTCATTCATTTCCCCATTCCTTCCTCTCTCCACTTAACCCTCTAATACCTCCTTCCTTTCTCCTCTCCCTTTCGGTAGTTCCCAGTCTCTGTCTTTTTTTTTTTTTTTTTTTTTTCCAGCCCTACTTCCTCCCATTCTCCACTTACTCTTTTACCTGTCTCTTTCTTCCTGCCATCCCTTTTCACCTCTTTCCTCACTCCGTCATTCTCTCATTTCACTTCTCCATCCCACCTTCCATCTTTACTTTGTCCGTTTCTCTCCCTCCTCCCCTTCATCGTTACCATTCCTCCCTCCTTTATTTTCCTCCCCGCCTTTTATATACTATGCCTTCTCTTCTCTGTGACATTTTTCCTTCGGTCCTTTCTTCGTTGTCTCCCTGCCCATCTTAATGCCTTTCTTTACCACCCATTGCGTCTTTCTTCCTCCATCCCTTATTCTCGTGTCTATCCGTCTTACCATCTTCTCTATGTTCTTTTATTTGCTCTTCTCGGTCTCTATTTTCTTTCCATTTCTATTTCTCTTCAGAACTTCTTCCTCAGTCCTTTTGTTCTGTTCTCTCTTCTCCTCCCTCCTTTCAACTGATGTACGCCCTGGAGAGAAGGGGGAAAACTTTCATGTCTTTTCTAACCCCCCCCCTCTCTCTCTCTCTCTCTCTCTCTCTCTCTTTCACACACACACACACACACACATACACCTGCCTGTCAGTCTGTTTATATAATAACTTCCATTAATTTTCACTCCGGTGGCATAATGATTTCCCCTTTTCCCTCTGTTTCTCCATACGTCCTTTCATAGTTGTCTTTACCAGCAGATGATGATGATGATGATGATGATGATGATGATGTGTGTGTGTGTGTGTGTGTGTGTGAGAGAGAGAGAGAGAGAGAGAGAGAGAGAGTTGTAGAGGGAAGAAGAGGAAGTATAGGGAAGGAGGGAGCGGGTAGAGAAGGGAAGGGAGACAGTGATAGAGAAGGAGTAGGTGCTGAGTGAAAAGTAGGATGTTAGGGTAGGCAACTTTCACTCCAGGTCAATCACACCCCTGAAAATTGCTCCTCTTTGCGACAAATTGAGTTTCCAGGGAGCTGTGTGTGGGTGAGGAGAAGGAGGAGGATAGAGGGAGAGGAGAGAGTTGAGGCGTGAAGAAGGAGGTGGAGGTCAGGGAGGAATAAAGAGTGTAGGAAGTGCAGCAGATATTATGAGTCTGAGGAAGGAATGGCGCGGAGGTACTGGAGAGAGAGAGAGAGAGAGAGAGAGAGAGAGAGAGTGGGGGGGAGGGAATGTTGGAGGGTTTTAGGGGAGAGCAAAACGAGGAAGGGAGGGGGGGGGGGCAGAATTAGACGATCTGTGAGACATGGTTAATGCAGAGAGGGGAGGTAGGAGAAAGGATGCAAATGTAAAACGGAAGAAGAGAGGGGAGAGATAAGGTACTGTAAAGTAGCACTTACAAAGGATGGTCGAGATACAGAGGGATGTGGCTGAACACGGCTCGGGGTGTGGCTCCAGTGTTTCTGCTGTTTCCACTGTTTGCTGTTTCCCTGTAAGTGTGATAGGAGGGGCAGTGTCAACAGACGGGCTGACCATTTGATTCCGAAAGCCAGTAGCACCTTTCCTCGTGCTTTCTCCTCAGTGTTTGGCTGGCTTTTAGGGGAGGAACATGGAGGTCCTATCTCCCTGGTGGCCGAGTGAAGGGACGACAGTGTGTGGAGAGGATTAGTGACTGTTGTTAGGTGGGGTGATGGACAGATGTCCATTCAACAGAAGCTTAAGTGATTTGTGATGTTGTTGGTTTGGACTCCGATGCTCTGGAGACGGTAACCATTGGTGAGCTTTCCAGAGGATTCAGAAATAACAAAGGAAAAGGCTTGGTGTATTTACTAGGAGGAATTTGTTGTCACCTGGAAAGTTATATCACTGTCACTCGTGTTGATTATTACGTCATGGATGAATTGAGGACAAGGTTGGGCAGTGAGGGTATGTCTCGGGCACGAGCATGTCATTGGTGATATTTAGTCTCTTGTCTGTCACCCATAATTCCATTCACTCATAAGCAGATGACTCATCGCTTTACAGTTCCTTTACAATCAACCACCTATTCACAGAATTTGATATCTCTAACTCCCAAGTCAGCACAGTTCACTGATCGGAGACAAAATAACATTGCTTCATTTAATGCTAGGAAAACCAATGACATTCTATTTCTTATAGACGGATATTTCCCGATACCTATATTACTGTGCCTTCAATACAATCAATATACTTGTTTCTAAGAGTATTGATATTCTCGGTATTTCTCTTAACGGTTCTCTCAGTTGGTCCTCTTGCATTGGATCACTTGCTAAAACCGCCTCAGAGAAACTTGGATTATTTTACAGAATCTATTACTTTTTCACTAACGAGCAGTGAGGTGTAATATACAAGAGTCACGTGCCATCTCTGTTCGAATATTGTTCACCCACGTGGAGAGGATATGGAGAGATTGTACTGAAACAACTGAATAAAACACAAAACAAATCCAGGAAAATAATTAATAGCATTTGAAGTACTAGTGAATTATCTCCCTACAGGTAAGATGGAATATTGCCTCCCTGGCATTATTTTGCAGATACTTTCATATCAAATTCTCAGATGAAGTTGCATCCATTGTGCCACCGCTCGATGCCTTCGCCCATGATACATGGGGAGCAGGCAGCGCTCATGACTGGACTGTCATAATGCAGAACTTCTTCCTATCAGAATTCATTAATTCCCCGAATTGCTTCTCTTTAGAACACGTATCTTAAGACATGTTTCTCTTCAAACTTAACCTACAGCAGTTCAAGATTAAATGTTCCTTTTTTTTTTTTTTTTTTTAATGAATGGAGGACATCTGCGATCCGGTGTACCGAGTTTAGTTATTTAATGTGTTTTTCCTTCCTCTGATCAACTTCTGTAAAAAAAAAAAAAAAAAAAAAAAAAAAGTATGGCAGCTAGAGTGGAAAGCTCAGGGGACAAAAAGGAATCAAGCAGGACAGCTGTTAAGAGTGACATGTATAATAGATAGCTGATAAGCAAATTGAGTGTCCCCAGGGTCTAATTATGGAGTTTGTTTAAAAATACTGCAGGTCTGCAGGTGTGAAACGCAGAGAGGCCAGATGGCTTTTGAGATCCAGGCAGTGGTATAATATTCACGGCATAGCCCCAACGGCAGTTGCCTTCTGCAGTGGGCATTTTAGTAAGGATATGTCATCACCGCTGTGTGGGTTTCGAAACTGAGTCAAAAAATTGTGGAAGAAGGGAAATGAGGGATTAAAACGAGCAGCTTTGAATGTGCCAAGAACCAGTCTTTACAACTATGAGTTTGTGCATGGCCATCATCACTAGTGTCTGCTGGTGCAGGACTCTGAGGAGTAGGAAATGGATCTAGTTACGTGGATACGAGGGTCAGGAGTTAACTTTACTTGGGAAGGAAATGCTAGTTATAACAAGGTCATACTCACTTTCCTTGAGCGACCAAACAATGTAAATACATTAGTTGGATGCTCGGTTCGGAAGGCTATTTCGCTTTCAGATATAGCGTATCTACTAACAGCACTCTACTTGCAGCTTGGAGTGACTATGAGTGCATCAAAACAGAGTTCATATGAGCATCAGACGGTAGGGACACGATCCATGTGTCTTACTGGATGTGAGGAGGATGTATTGTTATTACTTTAAATAGGTCTAAAATTACCACATCTTCTTTAATGCTGAGTTAGAGGAATATGTTAACACTAAAATGTAGCGCTAGAAACGAAGAAGTGTAATGATAAGGATGTAGATCTTTCACACTGTTTTCTTCTCCCACTGAACTATGTGATATAAGCTGGAAAAGAAGAATATCTGGGCGAAGTTAGAGTAAAAAGAGTATAGTCACTTAATCTGAGATACTGTTGTTTTTATCACTTTAGCCTATTCCTTGAGTCCAATGATGTCGGTGATGCACATGACCAGCTACCCAAACAGATAAAAATAGATACCCCTCTTGACATCACAGGGGCTATCCATCACACAGAATTATGCCTCTATAACAGCTATTCAGTACTCAGTAGCCCAATTACTGATTAAAAATGAGGACTAAGGAGGTTGTGGCAGTAGTGGCAATGGCAGAGTCTGTTGATGTGATAGAAGAGAATAGGTAGGCAAAAGATGATGTGCATTGAAAAGCCGGTGATGTAAAAGATGGTGTTGGTGGGATTGCATGGAAAGCACAGATGGCACTTGAAGTAGGTTTGTGAATGATGGTGTGTGATGACCCAGGTGGAAAGTGTCAGCTGCAGTAGTATAGAGAGGGTACGTGAGTTGGGGAGGGAAGTAGTTGCTTGAGATAGGATAACACAGTTGGTGCCTTGCAGTGTCCGTTCGGCAAAGAAGAGAGGATACAGGTGGTGCTTAGTAGTAGCCCTGTGAACCATAGTATGTGAAAAGGAACAACAGGTGGTGCTTAGGAGTTTGAAGGGAGGCACTAGTTGTCTGAATTTGGGTGCATACTGCATGTTTTTATAGGGCTGATAGTGTGTTCAAGAAAACCAAAGTTTCGCAACTGAAGTACTAGACGGTAAAAGGTGAGCTGGAAACAATATCGCCAGGGCTTTCCCTTGGAGGATGCCTCAGACCAGTCCATGAAATCGCTATAATATTAGGCTTTGGCAGCAAGGCATACGAGGCCTACTGGCACAGAATGATGGATGCAGCAGCGACTTGCTCTGTAGTAGCCTACCTGCAGAGTTTTGCAACATATCTTCAGTTCAGTAATGTATCCAGCATGAAGCAGTTACTTTGCAACTCTTTCCAGAGAAAAGATTCTCACAACACCTCAGTCCCTGATAGGGTAAGGTTCAACGCCGTTCTAACTTTTACACACTGAAGTCATCAGAAGTCATTTACAACCCCTTCAGCAGTAGCTGGCAGTTTGAGGATATTGCTTTTCATGACACAGTAAACTGCATCAAGACGTGTTTCATGACAAATGTCAATTCTCTTACACAGTATTATCTTTTGACTGTCGCACTAGTCGGTATATCGAGTTGGCTACCCACTCGACCCAGGGTGATAACATGACGGACAGTAGTTCTGCCGATGAGGGTTGACTAAAGGGCTCTGACCATTTCAATGGGCAACTCTAAGGGATGTCGGTAGGTTCAGTGTGAGCCCTCCAGCACGGTGTCCTTGCTGACATGGCCAGCAACTTTGGTCATGGTGATGATGATGATGATGATGATGATGATGATGATGTCATTGTTAGGATGATAATGAAAATGATGATGATGATGATGATGGTTATTCTAGTACAAATGAGGCAGCAACAGTTGAGGTAGAAGTTTAAGGGACTTGTGGGATAGCAAACTAGGCAGGGAACGGGGAACCGACGGGAGGAAGAGCGGAAGGTAAAGGAAAAGAGATGGGAGGAAGAGTGGGAGACTTGATGGGAGTGGGACACCATGGAGGGAGGATGTGGAATAGAGAGGAAAGGGGTGTAGAAGTGAAGAAAGGAAGAAGAGAGGCGAGTAGGGAAAGGGGGGAAGAAATGGGAGAGAAAAGGTGGGAGAAGTAAGCGTAGATGAGGAAAGTGGAATGGGGGAAAAGGGGAGACAAAGAATAAGACGAGAGGATGACAAATAAAGAAGGGAAGGAGAAAAGGAGGTAGAGAGGGGAAAGGGGGACAGAGAAAAAGATAAAAAACGGAAAACAGTGGACAGAGAGAGAAGTTGGGGGGAGAGAAGGAACGAGAAAAGGGTGAGGAGGTAGGGGACTGTAGAGAAGGATAAAAAGATGGAGGTGAAGGGATGGAGAGCAAGAAGTGTAAAAGGTAATCATGAGCAAGGGAGAGGGAGTAATAGGAGAAAAATGATGATAATAAAGAAAAAAGAATTTGCAGCAAGGAAAAAAATTGGGAAATTAGAGAAGGCACAGATGAATAACTGGCAATTTAAGGAAAATAAAAAGAATAAGCGAAGCAAACAGAACAGTAATCAAAATACCTTACTTTCAATTCGACCTATATTTTCATTATAATAATAAAATAATATTAAATTTTCCCGCTACATCTCGATGACGTCGTCGTGATTTCATTCTGACCTCCTTCAGTCAGTTTTGTTAAGGTCAGGGGAGATTTTTTTCATAGTGCAGGGGGTTAATGAAGACGACATCCATCCCCTGTGGTTCAAAAGTCTCTTGTGGAAAGATACTCGCCTGACGGTAGCAAGGAAAAACGAAAATTATTTCTTTTGACTGAAGAAAATAAACTGAATGTTACGTAATCAGTGACGTAGAAGCATGTTATGCTTGTAAAATTTCCTTACTACAATGTCTATCAAGTTGGTTTTCATATATTTTTAGCTCAATCCTTAAAACTGTATTTTTGTCGGCTTAGAAGGCTTTCCAACACCTTTTCCTTGGCAATGTACTATTTTTCATACTACGCGTCAATTTCCTCTTCTGTGTTAATTATATAGTGTTAATATCGACATATTTTTCATAAGTATCACGGACGTCAATGTTAGCGAACCGTATGCAGAAATAAACTGGTAAGGAAGAGGTGCTATGAGGCCTCTATAACAATCAAGCATACTGCTCGTACTCGATTTTTTTCCCCTTAATACTCAATACCAGTTTTCACACCAGAATTTTGAGGCGGGCACGAACACCTTCAGGAAACTGTCACGCCGTCCTTTATTTCGCACCAAGGCCTTCAGAGAATCTGCCATATCAGATTGCGTTATTCAGTTCTCCGTGAAATAAACATTTTTACTCCTCCGTTTCTGTTGCTGAACCAGGTTACTTAACTCTTCTACCATTTTCAAATTTCTCCATTCACAAACACGTCACAATGAACAGCTGTCTTTCTCAAACCGCTACGTTGCTGTAAATAGCATTACATTTCAGACCTTTTAGCACACAGTGATTAGAAAAAAAAAAAAAAAAAAAAAGCCTTCGGAGATTTTCCTCACTACAAACATCACATCGCCATCTGCATACACTTATCACCAATTTTTATGTATCCATTATCGTGACCTTTCTCATAAACTCCTCTTCTTTTATACTGAACACCAGTGGTGACATCCCACAACCATGTCTCACTGCAACACTGACACTGACCATTCACTGAAAATGTGTATCTCCACTTAAGCATGTTTCACTGCCATTATAAATACTCCCTACAGTATTCAACAATATCCCTTTGACGCCATACGAGTACATGCGTAACACTTTACATAATCCCTTCCTGTTCACCTTGTCACATGCTTTCTCAGGATCCAAAATGCCATGCAGGTCCTACTGTCCGTTTCATTTTTTTCCCACCATCTGCATATTACAGACAATTGATCTACACATCTTTTGACATACTGGAATCCCATATGTTCATCATTCATCAAATATTCGGCTGAGAATTTCTTTTTCACCTTTATCTCGTTCTGCCCCTCTCTCCACCACTCCTGCTCTCGCCTCAATTATTCATCCTATCTTACTCGTCTTCCCTCTTCAGTACCTTGCTTATCTCTTCATCTTCTCACCCCTCACCACTCGAGTATATCTTTCACCTCTGTCTGCCTATCCTCCCTTCCCTTCACTACTGTTTCTCCCTCAAGGATTGAGAAACAAATCATACATGGAACGCTTACAAACACTGAAGGGCAGACTTAGGTGAAGGACAACATTATGGTTATCTAAAAATGCAGTAGATCGGTCGAATTACACTAGAGGAAAGTCGTAATATTGTTGGCAAGTTATTCCAGTCATTTGCAGCTAAGCATTTCGCATTTCTTTTCCTGTTTAGATGTAAAGATATGATGCACATTGTCTTCCCAGTGTAGTAAACAGTGATGCAGTACTAATCTTTAAAAATTGCCTGGATATGTATTTCTCTTCTAATCCCCAGCTAATTACGTTCATTCGTGAGTAGTACATATGAGAAAAAACATGTTTACACTTCAGCTCCTGGAGGACATTGCCTCAGAACAACGCCGATATATACTGTACTGTAGGTACTGATGTCTCAGTGTTACATGTTTTTCAGATTAAGATACATTTGGTACAATATTTTCTTTTCTCCTTTCCTATGAAATTTCAATGATAAAGTTTCTACGTTGCACTGTGGTCCTGCTTCGACTGGAGAATTTGTTAGGCGCCAGGACTTTACCTACATTTCTTTGCTTGTCTTTAACTTAACCTGTAAAATGCAACCTGGAAAGAACCTTAGCTCTGTTTCTGTTTACTTTCAATTTTTTTTTTTTTTTTTAATCCAGTCCTTACCAAGTTTCTTATTCCTATTCCACTTCCTAGGCTTGTCTTTGACGTACAGGATACCTTCGTTTGTTATAACCTAACCTGTAAAATGCAACCTGGAAAGAACCTTCGCTCTGCTGCCATTTACTTTCAATTGTAATTTTTTTTTATCCAGTCTCCACCAATTTCTTATTCCTATTCCACTTGCTAGGCTCTAACATGTCTGTTTTTCCCTCATCGCTTCCCTCGGCATTCCACTCGTTTTCACCATCCCTGTCTTCTGTTTTCTCCTTTTCACTTCCTATCCCTCTCTGAATGTGTCAAATCCCTCTCTATCTCCTTCATCTACTTTCATCCATCCTTTTCTTTCTGTAGCTTGTTTTCCTCTCCGCTATTCTTACTAAGTTTCGGACCAATCAGTGTTTCTCGTTCTTCCCTTCCCTTTACATTCTCCATCTTTATTTCCTTTCACTCCCTTCTTTTATCTGCTTCTCCTCTCCACTCTTTGTTACCGTTTAAGAATTTTCCCTCCCAGCCTTTCTTCCTCCCTTCCATTTCCTTCCTCCTCTCCCCCCTCGCTCTCAGCCTATGTCTAATCAGTATCTATCTTTCATCCCTCCCTCCCCTTCCCCTTATAATTAGGCCTTCTCCCTCCTTCCCTCCCTTCTCTCTCCCTGTCTCCCTCTCCTCACTCATTTTCTCCCTACATCTTCCTGTCTGTTTTCCCCAGATTCTTCTTCCTCCCCACACTGTTTCCAAGCCTGTTCCCAAGCAGTGCCTATCATCACCCGTTTTTCTTTCTCTCTGATTATGAATCTCTCTCTCTCTCTCTCTCTCTCTCTCTTTTCCAAATTTTTTTCTGCCTCACACTTCCCCACCAGCCGTTTTTTCATTCAATGCCTCCCTCTTTTCCGCATCCTCCCCTTCAAGCCTCTTTACCCCTTATCCTCCCTACTCTTCTCATTCTGTCTTCTCCTCCCTCTCCACCATTTTCCTCTCTGCCTCTGTTCCCTCCTTGTTACCTGTCTCCCCTTCCACCTTCTCCACTCTTTTTATTCTCCATCTCTCCTCCCTCTTTTCCTCCATATCTCCCTCATGCTTCCCTCCAGTTTCTTCCTCTCCTTCCCCTTCGTCGCCCAGCCTATGCCCAATCAGTGCCTCTCTCCTGTGGCCTCAACTTATAATAGGAATTTGGTAACTTATCTCTCCCCCCACTCTTAGCTGGACGAGGAGGAGGAGAGGCAATGTTAAGGTGCTTTATTAAGGAGTAAGACAAGGAGCAGGAGGGAGAATTGAAGATATAACAGTGGGGAAGAGGAATAATGAAGATATACCAGGATAGTAATGTGGTTAAGATGACGCTACTGCACCTGACCCCATCCTTAGCTGGAAAAATATCAGGATGATGATATGAAAAAAGAAAGACGAGGAGGAAGAGAAGGACAAGGAGCTGGAGGAGAAGGAATATTATATTAATGTGATGAATATTAAAACGCAGGATTATGATGACATATACTGGTGATGATGATGATGACAATTATTATGAGCTCAAAAAGAAATGTACACAGTTAATGTCATTAAAATGAGAAATATGGACGATGACGATCATGATGATGATCATGATATGGAGGGGGGGAAATGTACCCCATACAGTTACAAAAATGAAAAAAGTAGATGAACTTGATGAAGATGATAAAGTGAACGCGCCGAAGGAAAAGGAAAATATACTAATAAAGTTTTGAAGACAAAATGACAGAATACGACAATGATACTACTACTAGTACTACTACTACTACTACTACTACTACCAATAATAATAATAATGAAATGATAAATAATAACTGTCATAGTAATAATAATGATGATAAAAATAATAACAATAATAGTGTAATAATAATAATAATAATAATAATAATAATAATAATAATAATAATAAAATAATAATAATAATAATACAGCAATATTAATAACAATAAAAATAATAGCAGCTATGACAATATCAATTATAATAATTATAATAATAATAATAATAATAATAATAATAATAATAATAACAATAATAATAACTAGAACTCTACTATTGCTGAAGCAATATTTAAAGATCTCCGTACTCAACATGAAATACTTTTGTTACTGTAGACTAAATATTAAGGGACTTTTGGAATGACTCAAAAATTTTCACTGATTTAAGACTCGCGACCTTGATATTAAGGTCAAGGTCATTCCTACAATGCAAATCATGCTCACTCATGACACACTACATTTCCATCGAGGTTGATCACAATCGGCCAAATACTTTCCGATTTAGCACTTTCAGGCATGAGGCGGCCATTTTGAAATTTCTCATTATCTCAAAAAGTATTTGTTGGATCTCAATACCAGTACCCAAGTGCAATAGTATATGTTGACGACTACATTATGGAACATTTGAAAAACAATCGATTCCCTAGTTTTTGATGTGCAGGAGAGCAAATATTGAAAAAAAAAAAAAAAAAAAAAAGTCATAGAGGACGCTAATGCAGCGCCAGTGCTAGGAAAAAAGTTGTTGTGCCAAGAGAAGCCTGCAACCAAGATCCTCCCCCTAAAAAAAATAAAAGGAAAAATATTATCTGCAATATAAAAACGAATGTGGAGTTCTTAATAATAAAGATGATGATAAGGAGGAGGGAGAGGGGGAGGAGGAGGAGGAAAAGAAGGAAAGGGTGGGGAAAATTAGGAGAAGGAAGAGCAGGAAAACCAGGATTTAAAATTGTCAGGTTAATCAAACAATGAAAGAAGCAGAGGAGTAGGAGCAGATGGTGGAGGAAGAGAAGACAGGCAGAAGGAACAGGAAGAGGTGATGGAGGAAGAAGCAAAGAAGAATGAGGACAAGAGCTACAGGACGAGAGATTGGACAGGAGAAGGAGAACAAGGAAAAAAGAAAATGAGGCGAAGAAAGAGAACAAGAACAAGAACAAGAAGAACAAGAGGAGGAGTAGGAGGAGGAGGAGGAGGAGGAGGAGAAAAAGAAGAAGAAAAAGTAGAAGATGATGAAGATGAAGAAGAAAGAAAGAAACCTCAGGTATTCAGATAAATGGATTTTTTTTTTTATGCGAGGAAGAAGGAACCGAAGGTTACGAGCCCGAAAAACAGTTCCTTCTAAGAAAAAAAAAAAAACAATACAAAAGAGAGCCAAATTCAAGATTTGTTCATTTCGAGATGCCTGGACACACTGCGTTTGAATGACTGGAGATCATAGGAGGTAGGAAATACAGACAGATGGATACAGTTCCAGAGTTGACCTGTAGCATAAATGAAGGATTGGGAGTAACGGTTAACTCTTGCATTAGAGAGCTGGACAGAAAAGGGATGAGAGTTTGCTGCTAGATGGATGCTACGTGCCCACCGTAGAGGTGGAGGGATGCAAGCAGACAGTTCAGAGGAGCAATGACCATGGAAGTGGCTATAGAAAAGAGATAAAGAGGCAACAGTGCGGCAAAGAGACAGAGGTTGAAGGGAGCCAGTAAGAGGAGCAGAGTTAATGAGACGAAATGCATTTGACTCCACCCTATTAAGAAGAGCTGTATGTGGGAGGTCTCCCCACAAATGAAAGTTGTATGCCATACAGGGGCGAATAAATCCCTTGTATAAAGTCAACAACTGTGCAGGGATAAAGAAGGTAAGGAGTCGGCTTAGCACATCTAATCTCTTGGAAGCAGATTTTACCAGAGATGTAATATGATCTTTCCAAGATAAATCCCGAGTGAATGAAACCCTAAGCATGTTCAAGGATGATGCTGGATTGAGCTGGATATTATTAAATTTTAGTGGGTACTCCTGTGGAAGATTCTGTTGGGTTGATAGGTGTAAAAACTGAGTCTTAGATGCATTGAAAACAACAAGATTATTTTTACCCTAGTCAGAGATACGAGCCAGGTCAGATATTAGGAGTGCCATAGCCTCATCCCTTGTTTGTTGAAGTAACTGTTGGGATGGACGTTGCGGGAGCCGAATGGAAAGGTGATTTATGATATAATTCTAAAGAAGATGATGATGATAATGATGATGATAATTAGGAAGAGGAGGAGGAGGAGTAGGTGGAGGAGAAGGAGAGGAAGAAGCAGTGGAGAAGGAAAAATAACATGAAGACGAGGATGCAATTAAAAGGGGTGGAAGGGAAGTATGGAAACATTAAAGAGAATGAACAGACTGGGAATGGGGAAAAGGATGTGGAAGAGGTGAATTTTGATGATGAAGATGATGATGATGATCAGGAGGAGGAGGAAGATGATGACCTGGAGGAGGTGGGGGAGGAGAAGGAAGGGGAGGAGAAAGAGGAAGGAAGGAAGAAAAAAAAAAGTGAGAAATACGTAAGAAGGTGGAGCATGGCAAAAAGAAAACGGATGACTGACAGCAAAGTATAATGCAAGAATATCTATCTATCTATCTATCTATATCTATCTATCTATCTATCTATCTATCTATATATATATATATATATATATATATATATATATATATATATATATATATATATATATATATATATATATATATATATATATATATATATATAAACTGGACTCTGAGCCTCTTGTAAAAAAAGATGTGGCTGCAGGTACTAAGGCAGCATCGTAGGAGTTGATGAGCAGTACCTGAATACCTACAGTAGTTGTTATTGCTGTGAGGGAGGGGGTGATTCTCTCTCTCTCTCTCTCTCTCTCTCTCTCTCTCTCTCTCTCTCTCTCTCTCAACAGGATATTTTACTCATTACCTCCAAATTGAAAATAAGCATAACTGCATTTCATAATGTGCAGAAAAAAAAAAATATTTGTTTGAGAGAGAGAGAGAGAGAGAGAGAGAGAGAGAGAGAGAGAGAGAGGAACAGAACAAACTAATTAACTCCCAGCGTAATTGTGTTCATGAATACGATAATGAATTCCAGAAATAAACGCTATTTTTTTTTCCTCGCACTCCAGTAATTTTTTCTAGTTTTAAGTGGGTGGAATACATTATTTTGGGGAAAAAAATTAGTGGGAGAGAAGTGGTCAGTTGGGAAGAATGCTGGAGCGAAGAGATCATTCTTTAGGGAAGCAATTGGCTGTGTAATTGGTAGATTTAGACAATAATATATGAGAAAAGTATGATCTGGTGAAAGGGAATTAGTAGAGAAAGAATGGAGCAAGTGGGGAAAAGTTGACTGTAGAGATGAAAATAATAAGTTCGAGGAAAAAAAAAAAAAAAAGACGACGAAAACATCTGAAATTATGTAGTGATGTTAAGGACATTGTCTGTGGATAAGAAATGGTGAGGGAAAAATAAATATATGAGCAACAAATTATTTGGGTAAATAGTATTAATTGAGAAGTAAAAACAAGAAAACATTACATGGGGAGGAAAATGGTACGTAGGGAAGAAAGTTTTAAAAGGGAAAATGTAATACGTGAGGAAGAAAGTAATGTGTGGGAAAGAAGGTAATGCATAGAAAAGAAAGCAGCTTGTAGAGAAGAAAGTAATGTGTAGGGAAGAATGTAATATATGAGGAGAAAAGCGATGTGTGGAAAAGAAATTAATGTGTAGAGAAGAATGTAAGGTGTGAGGAAGATGGTAATGGGTGGAGAGGAAATGAATGCGTGGGGAAGAAATTAAAGTATGAGGAAGAAAGTAATGTTTGAAGGAAAAAAAATAATGTGTGGAGATGAAAGTAATGCATAGGGAAGCAAACAGTGAGTGGGGAAGATAGTAGTGTGGTGAAAGAAAGTAACTTTGGGGAAAGAAAGTAATGTGTTAATAAGACACTAAAGTGCGGGGACAAACGTAATGTGTGAGGAAGACAGAAGTGTGTGGGGAACAAAGTAATATGTAAGGACGACAGCAATGTGAAGGGAAGAAAGTAATGTCCGAAGAAGAAAGAAATGTGTTAGAAAGAAAGCAATGTGTATCGAAGAAAACTATGTGTGAGAAAAAGTGTAGAGTCAGAGACGGGGCCTAGGATTTATTGAACCTTTCACCTGTGGCGGGTTCCTCAGAAATAATAATAAACAGTGAATACAATAAACAGATTAAATAGTCCAGGACTGAAGACTGACAACATCGTTTACATCTAATAGAAAGTTACCCGCAAACAGGTGCTCCGCTAGTTACATGAGCTAATGGTTTGGCTGACTGAAAAAAATCAGTTGTCTTTGTTAACACTCTTGGTCGATACCATAAACGCAGCCCCTAAACACCTACGCCTACTGATATTGTTTTTATAATTTATAAATTTTAACTCTTTCAGTTAGTTCTATGATTAGTTTCCCATTTATGTTTTTCAATAGCTGTTAAGGTAAATCTTTTTATTTTACACTAATGTTCAATGATCCCTTTGTTTATACCCATAAATGTCTCACCAATATATACTTTCCTACAATCCGTACAGGGAACACTGTACACTTCTGCACCCTGATTACCTTGCTGCTTACAAGCCTTTCTTACCAAACTCACAGTAGTGATTGTCGCTGTTCTAACAACTTCAGTTCCTTCGTTTTACATATATTCACAAATATTATCAGAAACTGCTGCATTGTATAAAACAATCCTCTCATTTATTCATTTTTCCTCTGTATTAGTGCTCCAGTTGCAAAAACGTGTTCCTCTAGATGGCACTTTAACCCTTCGTGGGCCAGAGGTTACTAAGTTACATGGTGGACCCCAAACCTTAATGGTATATTTCTGCCATATTCATAAAGTTACATTTACTAAATTTTGTACATATGTTGCCCAGGACACGGCACGTGGAACCAATCCACCAAGTGTCCCTGTGTGTTTTTTTTTTTAATTATTATTTTAACAAAAAAAATTTTCATTTTATCACAATATTATTAAAGTTTGAGTATGGAAGTACTGATTCTACGATTCTACACTTATTTGAATATCTGATTGTCAGTATTCTTGGAGCAGGTTCTCAAAATAATAACAAGTTCATGTGTAAAGTAAATTAGCATGATCATGAAATAAAACTATCCCAATAATGTTCAAATTTGGTACAGCAATTTCTTGTTTTATCCTCTTGATGAGCATCTTCTGTATTACTACCACCACTTGCATTTTCAGAATTATCATCAGCACTCACAGGAGACTCATTACTACTCACACTAATTTCACTGTTTGATCGTTCAAGCACTTCATAATCATCAGCGTCGGATGCAGATAAATCACCATTTGAATAATTTTCTTCTTCTTGGTCACCTTCTGCCACCATCATTGAGGCATAAAACTTTGCTACTGGTAATGACATTGTCCTAATGTTTATAATCTGAAATATCTGAAAAAATATAAAAAAAAAAAGTTAGTCACACGAAAGGCCAGGTGGGGTCCTGGCGGATCCCATTGACATTTATTGCAATGTCACTCCTTATTCGTGCGAGATTTTTTGCTCAAATTCATGAGGATATAAAATAACCATCTACAATAAAAGTCATGAGAGGCCAGGCTGTGAAAATAAAAAAAATGGCTTAATGGCAACATTTTAAAAACATGCTGGGGTCCGCAGGGACCCCATTTGCCCACGAAGGGTTAATATTTTGGCTGTTTGTATTTCTCTCAGTTGAATAAAAACTACTGGTGTTAGTCTGAATAAATGATAGCTCAAATCCACCAACAGCAACTGAAGGATCCGTAAATGAATACTTTTAACAACCACACTAATTGAAGAAGTAAACAGTTTGAAACAAAAAGTCATTTATGCCCAAGAATATGGAGAATAGGAAGGAATATTTTCGTATGAGAGAAATTAATGAATAAAAAAAAGCAGTTATTGGTGATGAAAGTGATATGTTAATGAACTGATCCCTTTTTCAATTTCCAGGCTCACTCATTCCATCTCCTCTCCATTTTTGCCCCCTTTTCATTCCCATCGTCATTCTTCTCCCTGTTTTGCCACTCTTTCCTTCTTTCCTTATTTCTTTCTCCATTTGCAGTGTCAGTTTTGCATCCCGTTTCTACATCAACTTTGCGTCCGTCTTTCTAGTAATTATCTATTTCCCTCCCTCCTCCTTTCACTCCCTCCTCATACCTCAGAGTCTCCCTTCCCATCTCCATTTCCTCTTCTTTTCTTCCCCGTTTTCTGTAACCGTCAACCTCTTGCGTCATTTCCTACATCTCCTTTGCCCTTCCTGTTTTCCTCGTAATCTCACTTTCTGCACTCCATCTTCCCCCTACAGTTTTCTCTCTCCTCCCCTTCCTCTTATTCCCACCGTATCTCTCCTTCATTCTCCCTCTCGGCTTTCTCGCTCCTCCCCCTCCCTCTCTTCAGTGTCATTCACTTACCCAACTTCCCCCCTGTTCCTCTAGCCATCTATTTCCTGCCCCTTTCCTTTTTCCCTCCTCTCCATTGCCTTTCTTTTATGTCCTTTTACCTCTCTTTATTCCCTTCCCCTCTCCTTTCTTCTTTTCTTCCTCTTCCTCCCCTCCTTCGCTGCCTTGTACTCACTGCTCTCTTTCCCCCTTCTTTCCCTTCCCCCTCTCCCTAATCAATTCCACCTTCTACCCCCACTTCCGCCTCTCACTCTCACTCTTCCTCCCCTCCAGCTATTCCATTACCTCGCCCTCACATCCGTCTTCGTCCCACTGCCCCATCTTCCTCTTCCCTCTACCCATCCTTGTACTCTCTCTCTCTCTCTCTCTCTCTCTCTCTCTCTCTCTCATTAGTTTTTTATCCAGCGCAGAAGGTGTTTCAGCCTTACTTATTCTGAATGTGGTGTTGCTCAGTTACTCAGTGAATGATTTTAATGATTTTTTTTTTTTTTTTTTTTTTTTGAGAGAGAGAGAGAGAGAGAGAGAGAGATGAACAGAACAAACTAATTAACTCCCTGTGTAAATGTGTTCACGAATACGTTAATGAGCACGGAAATAAATGGTACATTTTTTACCGCACACCAAGGGTTATTTTCTATTTTTAGGTCGAGAGAATAAATTATTTTGGGAATGAATTATTAGGGACGAAAGGGGTCAGTGGCTGAAAAGCTATGTTGAAAAGAAGAGAGTACTCTGTGGGGAAGTAATTATAGGATTAACTGGCAGGTTTAGAAAATAAGATGTCGGAAAGATATTAACTAGAGAAAGAAAAAATAATTGTGAAGAACGTAATAAGTGGGAGAGAAAGTAGTCTGTAGGGAAGGAATGAGTTGTAGAAAAAAATAATACAGGAAGAAAGTAATGAAAATAATGCAAATTTTTGTAAAGCAAGGACATTAACTGTGGATCAGAAATGGCGAGGGAAGAACTACCGGTATGAGGAAAAAATATCCGCTCCTTCTGGCACCTTGCCAAAAACCTTCCTAACAACTTTACCTCATCATCGTTCCCTCCTCTTTTCTACTCTGATGGCTCTGTAACTATTTCTTCTACTGATAAAGTAGATCTCTTCATTCAGACTTTCTCCTCCAATTCCATCTTAGACAATTCCGTTGCTGTTCCTCCATCACTTCCCCCTTCTGACTTCCTCATGGCCGACATTAAACTTTCTTCAGTTGATGTATTCCCTGCCATCACTGGCCTTAATACTAACAAGACATATGGACCTGATGGAGTCCCTCCTGTTGTCCTCAAGAACTGTGCTTCTGTGCTTACACCCTGCCTAGGTAAACTCTTTCGCCTTTGTCTTTCAACTTCTTGCTGGAAATTTGCTCTCTTTTCACCCACTCCCAAAGAAGGGTGACCATTCCCAACCCTCTAACTATCGTCCAATTGCATTAACATCCTGTGTTTCAAAAGTTTTCGGGTCAATTCTTAATAGAAAATTTTAAAGCATCTTTCCTATCACTACTTTCTTTCTGACCGTCAGTATGAGTTCTTTCAGGGACGCTCCACTGGCAATCTTCTCAGCTACCTTTCAGACTCCTGGTTATCCTCCTTTCGAGACTTTGGCGAAAATTTTGCCATTGCACTTGACATCTCAAAGGCTTTCGATCGAGTCTGGCATAAATCTTTAATTTCCAAACTGCCCTCTTACGGTTTCTATCCTTCTATCTGTGCCTTCATCTCTAGCTTCCTTTCTGGTCGTTCTATAGCCACTGTTGTAGACGGCCATCGTTCTTCTCCTAGATCTATCAACAGTAATTCTCCTCAGGGCTCTGTCCTATCACCAGCTTTCTTCCTTTTATTCATCAAAGACCTTCTAAGCTATACATCTAACCCTATCCACTCGTACTCTTATGATTCCACCCTTCACCTTTCCATTCGGTTCTCGCAACATCCATCTCAGCAGTTACTTCAGCAAACAAGGGATGAGGCTATGGCACACCTTATGTCTGACTTGGCTTTTATCTCTGACTGGGGTACAAATAATCTTGTTATTTTTAATGCATCAAAAACTCAGTCTTTACACCTATCAACCCTGCACAACCTTCCACAGGAGTACCCACTAATGTGTAATAATATCCAGCTCAAGCCTGCATCATCTTTGAACATGCTTGGGGTTTCATTCACTCGGAACTTATCTTAGAAAGATCATATTGCATTTCTTATAAAATCTACTTCCAAGAGACTAGGTGTGCTAAGCCGACTCCATACCTTCTTTACCCCTACACAGTTGTTGACTTTACACACGGGCTTTATTCGCCCCTGTGTAGAGTACAACTCTCATGTTTGGGGAGGCTCCCCACATACAGCTCTTCTCAATAGGGTGGAGTCAAAGGCTTTTTGCTTCATTAACTCTCCCCCTCTTACTGGCTCCCTTCAACCTCTGTCTCTTCGCCGCACTGTTACATTTTTATCTCTTTTCTATCGCTGCTTCAATGGTCACTGCTCCTCTGAACTGTCTGCTTGCATCCCTCCACCTCTACGGCGGGTGCTAGCAACAAACTCTCATCCCTTTTCTGTCCAACTCTCTAATGCAGGAGTTAACGGTTACTCCCAGTCCTTCATTTATGCAACAGGTCAGCTCTGGAACTGTCTCCCTCTGTCTGTATTTCCTACTTCCTATTATCTCCAGTCTTTCAAATGCGTGTGTCCGGCATCTCGAAATGATCGGATCTTAAATTTGGCTCTCTCTTGTACTGATTTTGTTTTTTCCTTGGAAGGAACGGTTTGCGGGCTCCTGGCCTTTGGTTTCTTCTTTCTGGCGTTAAAATAAAAAAAGAGAGAAAGTACTATGGTGAGGGAAACATTACATAGGTAAGAAAGTGGTGTGTAGGCAAGAAAGTGATTACGGGGACGAAAGAATAAGTGAGGAAGAAAGTAATGCATAGGGGAAAGAACAATGTGTGAGGAAGAAAGTAATGCAGCCATAGGGGAAAGAACAATGTGTGAGGAAGAAAGTAATGTTTAGGGAAGAAAGCTATGTTTGGGGAAGAAATAAATGTATATATGGGGAAGAAAGTAATGCCTGGGGTAAGAAGATATTTGTAGGAGAGAAAATCATGTTTGAGAAAGAAAGTAATATGTCGGGAAGAGCGCATGTGTGTAAGGAATAAAATGAATTATGGAGAGGAAAGTAATGTTTGGGGAAGACAGGAATGTGTAAGGCAGTTACAGTAATGTTTGGGGAAGAATGTATTGTGTAAGGAAGTAATCAATATGTGAAGAAGAAAGGAATGTGTTTAGAATTACATAATTGGTATGGAAAAAAACAATGTGTGGGAATATCGTAGAGGCAGTGACAAGACTCAGAATTTATTCAGCGTTTAGCCTGTGACAAAGTCCTCGGGAATAGTAAACACTGACTACAATTAATTGATTAAATATTCCAAACCTAAGGATTCACAACATCATATACATCTGACAATACGCTAAGCAGGTACTCCACTACTTAGGTGTGCTAATGGTCTATCCAAAATTAAGCCATTGTCACGGTTATGACTGTCGTCCGATACCATAAACGCTATCTCTAAGCACCTACGCCTACTTACATTGTTTAAATAAATTATGAATCTAGACTCCTCCCAGTTAGTTCTATGATTAATTTCCCATCAACGTTTCTCAGTAGCTGTGTTTAGGTTGAATCTTTTCGTATACATATGTTCAGTAAACTTTTTGCTTATACCCCGAAATGTCTCATCAATAGATACCTTTTTACAATCCATGCAAGGAACACATTTCACATCTGCACTCTAATTACCTTGCTTTTTATGAGCATTTCTTACCAAACTCCCAGTGGTGACCGTCCTTATTCTAAAAACTTCAGTTCCGCTTTGTTCATATATTCGTAAAATCACCAACTGCTGTATTAGGTAAAACAATTCTCTCGTTGAACCTTATTTCCCCTGTGTTAACGTACAATAACAAACTACGGGCTATTCGAGATGCCATTTCAAACCTTCGGCTGCTAGTATTTCTCTTAGTTAAATGAGAACTTTTGATATTAGCTTAATACTCGTAAATAATAACTCAAAGTCCACCAGCAGGAGCGAAAAGGTTTCTAAATGAGTGTTTGTGATCACACTTCACTGAACGTACTTTTAACAGCGACATTAATTGAAAAAAAAAATAAATAAATAAATAACTTGAGACAGAAAGTCAGTTACGCTCAACAACTTGATGAATGAAGAGATCTTTTTTTTTTGTACGAGATAAACTAATGAATATAAGAGGGGAATAACTGGTGACGAAATTGGTATGTTAACCCTTCATTAGTCAACTGGGGTGTTTGGGCACCCCAGATTTTTTTTTAAAAGCTCATATTTCCTAGCCGGTAATTCGAATATTTCTCTCCGTTCCAGTACTCTTCTGATTCAGTGAAGGGAGGGAGCATGTGGATTGGTTTAGTCCTGCCTCTGCTGTAGTGAGAGAGAGGGGCACTTCCCCCCCCCCTGGGGTGTCAAGTCACCCCATCAAACTAACCATTTAGATCATATTGTGATATAGATTGGTTTTTAATCTTATTTTTTCATATTGTTTATCATTATAATGATTTAAAAATCAAAAAATGTTTTTTCCTGTACGTGTTTACCTGACAAATGAGATATGAGTGCATCTGTTATTTCTTTTACTGTTATTATAATTTATTGTATTGTTTTTGATTCGTAATATGAAAGGTAAAGTTGGGAATGTGAAGGTGGATGGAATAGTTGGTGAGTGGGGTGTGCCTGCTGAGATAGATGAGAATGGGAGTGCGTTAGTGGACATTTGTGCTGGGAGGGGGTTGGTGATAGCCAATACCCTCTTCAGGCATAAAATGATCCACAGGTATACATGGCGAGTGATGAGAAGGGTGGGTGGTGAACTGAATGAAAGGAAGGCAATGATTGATTATGTGTGTGTGGATGAAAGGATGCGAAGATGTGTAAAGGATGCAAGAGTATATAGAGGTTGGGGGAGTGGACTTTCTGACCACTACTTGGTGGTGGCCAGAATTAGAATGCAAGTAAGATGGAGGAATAGAAGAAGGGAAAGACGAGAGGAAGGAGTAGTTGCAAGGAGAGTGGAAAGGTTACAAGAGGATGAGAAAAAGGCAGAGTATAAGAGAGAAGTGGAGGAACGATTGGGCAAATATGAATTGGAGCAGATGGGAGACGTGGAAGGTGTGTGTAAGATATTTACAGAAGAAATATGTGCAGCATGTGATGTGGTGTGTGGAAGGAAGAGAAGACGGAGGGGGGTGCAAGGAACAGCGTGGTGGACTGAAGAGATGAAACAGGCTGTGGCACAAAAGAAGAAAGCATACAATGAACGGATGAGAAATAGGGGCGTGGAAGAAGTTGAGAGGTGGAAGAGAGAGTTATATGTGGAATGAAAGAGAGAGGTGAAAAGATTAGTAAGAGAGAGTAAGAAGAGAGTGCTGAGGAATTTGGAAGGAATTTGAGTGTAAAGTGGAGAGATCGTAAGAAAATGTTCTGGAGAGAAGTGAAAAGAGTAAGACAGGGTGGAAGTGAAGTTAGCAGAGGAGTGAAAGATAAAAATGGTAGATTACTAGTGGAGAAGGGAGAAAAAGTGAGCAGATGGAGAGAACACTTTAAGGAATTGTTGAACGTAGAGGATGGAAGTAATGCGAGTATAAATGGCTGGGGAATGGCTGAGAGGAGGGAGGTGAGAAGACAGGAAGAAATCAGTAGGATAGAAGTTGTGGAAGCAATGAAGAAAGTTAAATCGGGGAAAGCCCCAGGAATTGATGGAGTGTGTGGTGAAATGCTGAAGCATGGGGGAGAGATAGTAGTAGAATGAATGTGGAAGATGTGCAGATTGGCCTGGGAGGAAGGTAGAGTCCCGGAGGATTGGAAGTCAGGTATAATTATCCCCTTGTACAAAGGAAAAGGGGAAAAAGAAGTGTGTGGTAATCATAGGGGCATTTGTCTTCTTAGTATAATAGGAAAAGTGTATGGTAGGATACTTATAGACAGAGTTAGAGAAAGAAGAGAGAAATTAGTTGGAGAAGAACAGGGAGGCTTTAGGAAGGGAAGAGGTTGTGTAGATCAGATATTCATTCTTAGATCTTTAGTGGAAAAGTTTCTAGAGAAAGGAAAGAAGTTGTATGCGGCTTTCATGGATTTGGAGAAAGCATATGACAGGGTGGATAGAGAAGGATTGTGGAAAGTGTTAAGAATATATGGAGTAGATGGGAAGTTGTTGAATGCTGTGAAGAGTATGTACGATGGTGCGAAGGCTGCAGTGCGTGTGGATGGTGAACTAAGTGAATTTTTCTCTTTGAAAGTTGGGTTGAAACAGGGATGTGTCATGTCTCCATGGTTGTTCAATCTGTACATGGATGGGGTAATAAAAGAGGTACAAGGTAGGGTAGTGGATGTTGGAGTGGCCCTGGTGAGAGAGGATAGTGTTTGGAAACTCCCTGTACTGTTGTTTGCAGATGATACTGTGTTGTTGAGTGAAGACGAAGGGGAGCTGCAAGGCTTGGTGGATGAGTTTGAGAGAGTGTGTAAGAAACGGAATCTAAAGGTGAATGTAGGGAAGAGTAAAGTGACGGTCTTTGAGAGAGGTGAAGTTAGTGAATGTACAGCGAGGTTGGATGGTGAGGAATTGGAAAATGTGAGTACGTTTAAGTACTTGGGTAGTGTGATGAGTAAGGATGGAGGTTTGGAGGGTGAAGTGCTTGAAAGGGTACAGCAGGGAAGAAAGGTTGCTGGTTCTTTGAAAGCAGTGATAAGAAACAGGGAAGTGAGCATGGAAGTGAAAAAGTTACTACATGACAGTATTGTGATACCATCTCTAACGTACGGAAGTGAAGCTTGGACATTGTTGGAAGGACACAAGTCAAGAGTGAGAGCAGTGGAAATGAGTTATTTAAGAGGAGCCTGTGGAGTCACGTGGAGAGACAGGCTGACGAATGAGGATATAAAGGAGCGTTGTGGTGTGGATGTGGATGTGATAGGAAGCGTTATGAGGAACACACTGAGGTGGTTTGGCCATGTGGAGAGGATGGAGGGTGAAAGACTGACGAAGAGAGTGTATGTGAGTGAGGTGGAGGGAGGAAGAGGGAGGGGGAGGCCGAGGATGAGATGGAGGGATGGGGTGGAGAGGTATGTGAGAGAGAGGGGTGTGAGTTGGGAGCAGGGTAGTGAAATGGCGGGGGACAGGGCGACATGGAGGCGATTTGTTTGTGGCCACCCCATACGGGATTGAGGCGTCTGGCAATAGATAGATAGATAGATAGTATTATTATAAATTACTAAACACCACCTACAAGGCATTCAATCTTTTCATTGGTAATTGCAGAGATATGCTGAAGTGGCAGTATGAATATATTTTACATGTATTTTTGTACTGGGGTGTTGTAACAGCCCACCGGACTAACCACGTTTGAATACCCCACAGGACTAACGAAGGGTTAATGACCAGGGCGGATTCTGAAAGCTCAAAAATCCTCGCAAATCCACCATCTTTGGGCTTAAGAGCAACTTTTCACTTAAGTGATATTCTGGAGCCCTAGAAAACGAGCGCAAACCCTATGCTGCGTTGTCAATTCTCCTCTTAGAGTTGCGCCATGTAAGGGGCAGTCCAAAGTACATCGTAAGCCTTATAACTCTCCTATTTTTAGAAATGTTGTAGCTCAAACATCCCCCAAATCCTTAGAATTAAATCATGCATCAACTGATCCTTTAGTGCATACAACTGTTGCCATTCTACAAAAAAATAATAAGTACAAGTGGCAGCGGACCGTCGTAGACGATGCCAAAATACTATATCGGAGCAAGTACTACTTCGACGTAAGTGGTAAAACTACTGACGGCCAATATAGCCTTTACTGCAAACAAATTACAGCCTAATGATATAATGTTCACAAAAATTCGATTAAACAAGCCAGTGTAAATAAGAAACTCATCTAAAATATGGTAATAGCCTACATGACACAATGTCGAAAAAATTATGAATCGGCGCACTTATTTCTTCCTCTGAGAAGTTCACTGCCCTTCTCTACATAATATTTTTGTGGTCTTCCACTGCTTCAGTACCGTCGTGGAAATTATGACTGGCGGTGTGGAAACATCGTCTGCTACCATTATGACGTCATACTCTGGTGTACTGTGATTGGTTACTCAGGTTTAAATAGAGAAACCTTCCGCTCCTTGATTGGCCAACACTTGCGCTGGCGCAACCTGGTGTTGGTCTTAAGACTGCCGTACAACTCAGAATACCACTTATCAAAACCTCGTACGCACATCGCAAAAGTTCTCGCAGATTTTCTCGTAACCCAGACACCTTTCAGAATCCGCTACCTGATTCCCTAAGTGACGATACCTCAATTATCACGCTCTCTCATTCCTTCTCTCCCTTTTTGCCTTTCTCTTCAATTATCACGCTCTCTAATTCTTTGTCTCCCTTTTTGCCTCTCTTTTTTTCCAATCTTTCTCCTCCCTCTTTCCCCACTCCTTCTCTCTTCTTTCGTAGAGTCAGTTTTATTTCCCCTTTCTTTTTCCCCTTCCTATCTCCCTTTCTCTTAACCTTCTACTTCCCTCCTCTTTCTTACCGCATCCTCTTCTCCCTCTCGTTCCCTTGCCGTCTTCCTTCCCCCTGCTGTTGTTCCTCTGTCTCTGTAACCATCAACCTCTTACGCCCGTATCAAACATCTCCTTTGTCCTTCCTGTTTTCCTCGTTATCTCACTTTTCGTTCCACTTTCCCCTCCTGCTCTTTCCTACTTCTTCCTATTCCTCTCGCTCACATCATGTCTCTCCCTCGTTCTCTCATTCCCCCGTCTTGCACCTCCCTCCCTCTCTTCCATCTCTCATCTTGTTTTCCCTCAGCTTCCCCCCCCCCTTTCCTCTAGCCTTCTTCTCCCTCCCCCTTTAGCTTTTCCCCCTGTCCACTTTCCTTCCTTAAAAGTCCTTTCACCTCTCATTCATTTCCCTTCCACTTTCCTCCTCTCGTCTATTCCCATGTCCCTCTACTTCTGCTCGTCCGCTCTCTTTTAGTCACTTCTCCCCTTCCCCCATCTTCCCATGTCTCCTTTCTCTAAACTTCCCTATCCTCTACCCTCTCTTCCTCCTCTTACTCTCCCTTTTCCTCCCCTTCCCTTTTCCATTACCCCCCCCTCACATCTCTCTCCATCTAGCCCCTTTCCCCTTCTTCACCTTTCCCCCTACCCATCCCTGTTCTCTTCCCCCCCCCCCTCCTCTCTCTGAACTAAAAAAAAAAAAAAAAGTACATCAGGAATTCCAGTCTTAGCTACTTATTCTGAATGTAGTGGTACAGAGAGGGAGAGAGAGAGAGGGAGGAAAGAAACGTGTGGGAGTGACGGGAGGGTAGGAGGGAGAGTAGAGAAAGGGCAGGAGACACAGGGAAGGGAAAATGGAAGATAGAGACGGGAGGGTTCGTAGAAATGAAGGGTTGGGAAGGAGGAGATGGAAAAGAATTGAGAGGAGAGAGGGGGAGTGGGAATGTGGGATGGATAAAGGGGAGGAGAGATGTAGTAGAGTGCGATGATTAGGGAAAAGCTAAAGAATGAGGAGGAAAAGGGAGAATGGAAGAGAGAGAAAAGTAAAAGAGTAAGGTAGGGAGGGAGGGAGGGAAGGAGTGAGAGATTAAATTATGGAAAAAGGAGAATGATGGAGAGAGAGGCAATGGGAGCTTACTAGGGAGAAGGGGTGAGGGAGACAAGGAAAAAAAGAGTGAACGAAATGAAATAAAGAAAGAAGAGAGGGATTCCTGAAGATTGGACGAACGGAGGGGGTAAGAAGTCAGTGGGAAAGGAGGGAAGAGAAAATGAAAGAAGGAAAGAGTGAGGGAGGAAAGTTAAAGTCAGAAAGAAATAGAGAGGAAGGAAGTTGTGGCTGGATTGGGAAAATGAGTGTGTGGGAAGAAGAATAAAACTAATAGAACAATGGACAACACTGGGGAAGGTATACTCTGTTTACTTTTGTGTCAAATCTCCAACTACACTGCTGAGCTAAAACAAATAGAAACAGCAGACTATGAGTCTCTTCACGAAGATGTGCTGTAGAAGCAATGCAGAGCCGTGGGTATTGTCATATTGTCCTGTTCAGGAGCAGAAAATGAGCTGCAACAGGACAGAAATATACTGCAGGTTTTAACTGTGAATTGTTGGAATAAAGATAAAATAGCAGACAGACACAGAGACAGACAGAGCGGGGGTGAATGGAAGGGAGGACTGGTGAAGGAAAGAGAAAAAATGATGACGTGAAAGAGGGAAGGAACTGAAGATCATGAGAGTGTGAAGAAGGGAGGGAGGGAAGAAAAATTAGGCTGGAGAGAGTGAAAGAGGGAAGGAAACATTACGAAATAGGAAAGAGAGAGGGAGGAATGAAAGAAGAATTAAAGGAGGGAGGGAGGAAATGAAGATATCAGGGAGGGAAAGAAGAGGTATGAAGTAGTGGAAGTGGCGCAGAGAGAAGGGAAGGAACTCTATTGACGAAGGAAAGGAAAGTAAGAAAGAACGTAGAAAGAGAGGGAAAAACGAAAAGGAGAGAAGGATAAAAAAAAGAAATGAATGGAGATGTGGAAGAAAGGAAAAAGAAAGTAAAGAAGGAAGGCAGAAGACAATATGTGAATTGTAAGGGAAGAAACTAAGTGGGAGGACGAAAAACGTTAGGGAGTATGTGTGTGTGTGTGTGAGAGAGAGAGAGAGAGAGAGAGAGAGAGAGAGAGAGAGCAGTGTTGACTAGCCTCTGATATGACTATCCAAACATAATCCAAGTTGGTCTACCTACGTGTTTGTGGAGGGGAGGGGGGGCCACAAAATGAAGTGAGGGGAGGGACCGAGGTAGGGCGGGAGTAAGGAAAGCGATGAGGTAGGACAGAGGGAGGGAGAGGAAAATGATGAAGCTAGAGAGAAGGATGAATGAAAAATGTTGTATTTGGTGACAGAACGAGGAAAAGAAATCATACA
>NC_136957.1:25543116-25590616 GCF_032717465.1 Coenobita brevimanus | reverse complement strand
TGCTTTGTTATTTAACAACTACCAGTTTGGTTGGTGCATTGAAATTTTAGGGTGCATTTATTCTTGACGGCATATATTAGTTCACTTTACTTCTTTGAATGGCGTTTCTTCCTCTCCCTTTCTCTCCCCTCCTCAGTTTTCTTCCTCGTCTTAATCCTCATGATTTTTTCCATATCACGATATCTATCTATCTATCTATCTTTATCTATCTATCTCTATCTATCTATCTATCTATCTATCTATCTGTATATATATAAGAACATAAGAACATAAGAAGAGAGGAGAACTGCAGTAGGCCGGTTGGCCCATGTTAGGCAGCTCCTAGAGGAGTAACTGAACTACTAGAATGAGAGAAGGACAGCAAAGAAGAAGGCTCTCCCCCGCCCTCCAGACCCTCCAGCCGAAGCCGGCAGGAAAAAGTCAGAAAGAACACCACGCAGTATAGAAAAACTGGCGTGGACATTTTAGAGGCAAGTGTGAAAGTATAATAGAGACTGTGATAGTGTAAACTGACAATGAAAAAATATGAATTAGTATTGGTTATAAGATTTTTTTTTCTATACCCACCCCTTTTTGTCATATGCTTATCTAGCCTATGCTTGAAACTCTCAATGGAAGAGGCAGCAACTACTTTACTAGGTAGCTTATTCCATTCATCTACCGCTCTATTACCAAACCAATTTCTACCTATTTCCTTATTGAAACGGAATTTTTCTAGTTTGAAACCATTACTTCTAGTTCTATCCTGTATGCTCACTTTAAGTACCTTGTTAATATCTTCCTTATTTATACCCTTCATCCACTTAAACACCTGAATTAAGTCTCCCCATACTCTACGCCTTTCTAGCGAGTGCAGACTTAGTCTTTTCAGTCTGTCCTCATATGACAGGTTCCGAACATCATGTAAAATTTTTGTCATTCTTCTCTGTACGTTTTCTAACGGGTTAATATCCATTCTATAGTAAGGACACCAAAATTGTACCGCGTTGTCTAAGTGTGGCCTTACTAATGCTAGATAAAGTTGCAGTATTACTTTTGATGATCTATTGCTCACGCTTCTCGAAATAAATCCTAGGGCCCTATTTGCTTTATTTCTCGCATTAATACACTGTTGCCTTGGCTTCAGGTCGTTACTAACCATAACTCCTAGATCTCTTTCGCATTCCGATTTGCTATTTTCTTTGTTATCTAAGCTGTATTTAGTATCTCCAATGGTCTTGCCTATGTTAAGTACTTTACATTTTTCAACGTTAAAATCTATTTGCCAAGTTTTACACCATTTGGACAATGTATCGAGGTCCTTTTGCAAGTCACGGCAATCGTCAGTCGAGTTTATGATACGCCCTATTTTTGTTGATTCATCACCCTTTTTAAATATGGGTACTACATTTGCGGTCATCCACGCCTCTGGAACTTCTCCTGAACTTAAAGAGTCATTAAATAACGTTAAATGTGGCTGACATAATTCTTCTTTGGTTTCCTTTATAATTTTTGCATATACGTTGTCCGGACCTGGCGATTTTTGAGGTTTTAACTTATTAATTTCTTTCAATACGTCCTCCTTACTAATGGTTATTTTATTAAGAATATTTTCCCTATTCTCATCGTAAATATTTGCTGCTTGAGGGACCAGGTCTAGATTTTCCTTGGTGAATACTGATATGAAATAATTATTTAGGATGGAGCACATTTCTTTATCTTCACTTGTAATGTCACCTGATTCTGTTCTGAGTGGTCCTATCCTATCTTTATTTTTCGTACAGTACATTTGATAAAAACCCTTAGGGTTTTCTTTCGATTCATTAGCAACCTTAATTTCATAACTTCTCTTTGCTTTTCTTATCTCCCTCTTTACCTCTCTATTTAAAATTGTATACCGGTTACGCAAGTGTTCCTCTCCACGTTTTATTTATATATATATAGTCCTTTTCGTTGGCCAATGAGAGATTTTAATCTGTTGTTTAACCATCTTGGTTCTGAATTATTCGTTCTAAACTGTTTTGAAGGGATATATCTATCTTGGCCTCCGTGTATTATATTTACTAACTCGTTATATTTCTCACTGGTCGAACGTCTGCTTGGTACTGGAGCTAAGTTAATCCCCATCACATCGACTACACTCCCATCTACCACCTCACCTTCCAAGGAACCTGGAGCACATTCCCACGTGTTTCCTGCCCCACACCTATGACCTGGGGTTCCCCACTACCTGGCATTCCCTCAAATAGCTAATCTCCCTGTGGAATACCGTTCGAAAATATGCTCTTAATCCATCGAAATCTCCTAGACGAAAATTAGGAACGGTGGAGGTATTTTCGGTGGAACAGACATCCCAAATAAATCTGAAGTTAATTTCTTCATGATCGCTATTACCAAGTCGTCCACCAACCTCTATATCACTAATGATATTTTCTTTATTAGCTAAAACCACATCTAGTATATTATTACCTCTGGTGGGCTCCCTGATATACTGATAATGGAAATTATTCCATACTCCCTCTAGAAATTTCTCTGACTCTGCATCCCCTGTCTGATTTCTCCAATCTATCTTTGGCAGATTTAGGTCCCCTACAATTATTATTAAGCTGGACTGTGACACTTCCCTAATTTCCTCCCAAAGGTATTTACTATCTGCTCTACTCAATTTTGGAGATCTGTAAATTGCTCCTCAGACTAATTTCTCCCTATTATTACTAATTTCAACCCAGACACTTTCTGTGTCCCTAGTTACTTTAATGTCTGCTTTATTGTGACAGTCTAATGAATCCTTTACATAAATAGCTACCCCTCCCCCCTTTCTTCCCTGACGGTTTGACACAAAAGTATTATAGCCGTTTATCTGATATTCTGCTAAAAATTTTCGAGTGTCTGTATTCATCCAAGTTTCACTGATAACGGCAATGTCTATTTTTTCTGTACAAATTAAAGCCCTCAGTTCATCCACTTTATTACGTAAATTCCGGCTGTTTGTGTAGTACACTTTCAGATGATTATGAGTAGTTATGTCTTTACCTTGGGATTTACTGTTTTTTATTTCATTACTAACTGGGAAACTCTACTTTACTAATATGAAAATTTTTTGTACTATCGCTTATCGCCCTTCTATCATTGCTTGTTCTGTCATCTATCATCGCCTGCCCAATTTAAGGTGCTTGAGTGGGTGTATCTACACTAATGGTTGAACTTTTGTTCTTAATTTTGCAAGTCTATCCAAACATGGTAATAATGATTTCTGAGTGTAGTTGCTGTAACTTCCTGTACGTCTACTTCTCTACCTCGAAAAAAATCCCTCTAACTCCTTATCTATCATTCCAGCTAAAACAATAACTCCCTGCCTGCTAAGATGAGTCCCATCCCAACTATACAAGGCACTCCGTCCATAAAACCGGTCCCAGCTGTCTATGAAAGGTATTGCATTATCTTTGCAATACCTTTCAAGGCGGCAATTAAACCCTATTGCCCTGCTCAACCACTCCCTCCCAACTCGCCACCTGGGCAAAACACTGAGCACTACAGGGGTTCCTCCCCTCTCCCTAACCTTCTCTAACATCAACTTATACTTCTGTCACAGTACCTCGCTCTTATGGCTACTAATATCATTGCCTCCTACACTGAGGCACACAGTGAGTTTGTCACCACTATCCTTCACTATATTTGAAATTTTTTCTATCACATTAGCCACCCTGGCCCCTGGAAGAAACATATGTTTATTGAGTGGCGTATACATGGCTCTGTTAAGATATCTCACCTGTGAGTCCCCAGCAACGGCAATATTTTTCATACCTTTCTTGTTCTCACTATACTTACCTGCATGGGAAGGTCTCTCACCGTCCTTCTTCCCAACTTCCCTCTCTGCCTTCCCTTCACATTCGTCCCGTAGTGTGTCGAATGTATTTGTGGTCTTGATTTCCGATTGTTTTTTAAGGGTGACTTCGTTGCACCCTTATGGACCAGTGTCCAACCTTCGGCCTTTTTCTCTCTCTCCTCCAAAATCTCCTCCAACAATTCCCTCATTTGTGACTACTCTTGCCTGAGAACTTGTACCTCACGCTTCAGTTCGAGAAGCTCTTCCTTTAACTGAAGGTATTCTTTCTCAAATCCTGCACACTAGCACAACACTATCACAGGTCAGTAGCACAACGCTGTCACAGGTCAGTATCACAACGCTGTCACAGGTCACTATCGCAGTTCACTATAACACACTAGCACAACACTATCACAGGTCAGTAGCACAACGCTGTCACAGGTCACTATCACATCACTATCACAGGTCACTATCGCAGTTCACTATAACACACTAGCACAACACTATCACAGGTCAGTAGCACAACGCTGTCACAGGTCACTATCACAGGTCACTATCGCAGTTCACTATAACACACTAGCACAACACTATCACAGGTCAGTAACACAACGCTGTCACAGGTCACTATCACATCACTATCACAGGTCACTATCGCAGTTCACTATAACACACTAGCACAACACTATCACAGGTCAGTAGCACAACGCTGTCACAGGTCACTATCACATCACTATCACAGGTCACTATCGCAGTTCACTACAACACACTAGCACAACACTATCACAGATCACAGCTAGCTAAATCAGGTACGCCAGGAGACGTCCCTCGTCCATTTATTTTCAGAACCCGTTCCTTACTTTCTTCAGTTTTTTTTTACCTCTTCTAATGCATTTTTCCCCTTCATTCTGTCTTCCTCTTTTCCCTTTCACTCCCTATTACATTTCATTTCTCCCTATTTTAAGTCACACCTCCCGGTCCTTTTCTCCTCATATTCGTTCCTTCTCTTCCACCTCCTCTCCTCTGTACCTCTTCTCAGTTCTCCTCATCCTATATTTTACATTCCACTAATTTTCTCCTCTCTTACCTTTCTCCACCTCTACCTCTTTTATCCTCCTCCTCCTCTTCCTTTCATACTTTCCTTTCCCTTTACATTCCTGTTTTTCCCCATATTTCCTCACATCTTTTCTTCTCCCTGTCCTCTTTCATTCTCTTTCTCTTCTTTCCTCCTCCTCCTCCTCCTCCTCCTCCTCCTCCTCCTCTCTTCTTCCTTCTTCTCCTCCTCTCCTCTTCTTTCTCCTCCTCTCGCTTCCCTCTCTATCCTCCTCCTCCTCCTCCTCCTCCTCATCATCATCATCATCATCATCATCATCATCATCATCTTCAAGGTCCTCTCTGTGTCAAAGCAATTAATGTCTTCTTTGTTCCGTCATTTCATCCTGTTTTTCTTCCTCCTCCATCTCCTTCCGTCTCACCACCTCATCCTACCACCTCACCCATCCATGGTCCTATCCACCTTCTCCCTCTCTTCCAATCTGTCTTTCATTCTTTCTTCCTCCTTCCTTCTCACCGCCTCTTCTTCGTCGTCTTCCTTTTTTTAGTTTCTCTTTTCTTTTCCCTTTCTTTCAGTGGATTGTGCTCCTAAGCATGTTTTAAACAGAACAATAGTAGATTCCTTCAAATACAAAATAGACCACCAACTGAGGGAATCGGAGATAATGGTTGTAATGAAACTGAGCAGCGGCCGACATCAAATCACTCACATATACTCCACACTGGTATCTCAGGTGATGTTGTTAATTTTGGCAGATATATTTTAGCTGAAGAATCGATCTCAAATATGCTCTCCTACCCTACGTGTAAATTAATGGAGCTTATGAAACACATATATTCATAGACTGACTTCTACTAATCTTCCAAAACCACGCTGGTTATTAGACACATATGATGCCCTTTCTCCTATTGTTCCTATACTAGGCATAGCGGGAGGATCCTCAGGACTGTGGAGAGAATCTTCTGTTGTACTATACAGACGCAGACAATGCTTCCTCCTTATCTTTTCCACACATTGTTAATGCAGGATGGAAAGCTATAAATCTGGCTTCATTAGTTCAGAACCCCAGACATGAAAATATACAACAGACTACCACTGAACCATCCTCAAATAATACTCAGTGATAAGGACATAAACACTTACATTATGCAAAAGACCATAACAACATGTACGGAATGAGGCCTAAATGGTTCATGTGTTGGTGTAATTATGTACCCGTGTCTTTCTTCTTATCTTTCTGCATTGCATTAGGTTCCCCCCTCCTCTCTCTCTCTCTCTCTCTCTCTCTCTCTCTCTCGCTGGGTTTTATTAAAGTCTTGGGTAAACTGATGACCGCATGTTTATGTAAATGTTTTCGTATGCACATATGAAGATATATAACTCGGCCACAGTGTGTGTGTGTGTGTGTGTGTGTGTGTGTGTGTGTGTGTGTGTGGTTAGAGACCGTTTTCCTGTATAATAACATTCAACTTGCAGAAGCATCCCAAGGAGCAAAGCTCTCCGTCTGGTTCTAAACAAGTTGCTCACTCCCGTAGATCCTAGCGAAGCTTCGTACTAGGGCCCTGAAGTTCTTGCTTCACACTCGCAGACTTTACGCCATTATTCGATCTAAGTGAAGACAGATAATAGGACCCTGAAGCTCCCACATCTCTCTGGTGCTTTTATTTTTATTATTCTTGCTTCTACTAAGGAACTATATTCAAGTTAGAGGTTTTTCAGCTGCAGGAGTTGGAAATAATCTTTAACTCCTTCGCTTGGAGAAACCATTCCAGGATGCTGTATGACATGATGTCCTGGGCCTGACGGGTTAGCTAAATATACACACACTTCTACAGCATTAATGTCTTTACTGCACATATGCTCGACGTAGTTCTGCTTCACTCTGTACTGTACCCCTGCCTCTTGCTGCATGAAAGGCGCAGCCAGGTAATATAATGAACGAAGACCTGATGTTGTTCAGTGTTAGGGCCCGTTCACACCGAGGCCGGAACCAGACATGTTGTAGCGCAAATTGTCCGACCACCAGCGTTGGAAACAAACGGCCGTGGTAACAATCATTAAAATGTTTCATGAACCTGATGAAGCGTTCACCAGAATCTTGCGGCGCAGAAAAGTGCGCACATCGTTTGTCCGTTAGATGCCGACATTATGTGGAGCTGTGTGACCGTGTTATCGGCAGGTGTGTAGCTACCATGGAGGACGAGAGGTTGATTGCGGCGGTACAGAGCCGTACCGCCATGTACGATAAACACACCCTAAACTGTTTGTAACTTGTATATAAATATATGAATGTACGTGGTCGCAAGTACGTGCAGACATACAGAGCCCAGTATTATGTTGCTAGTGACGTACATAACGTGATTGGTTCATTACTACTGTATTACGATAGTGTATGTATATATTCTTATGTATGGAAGGTGTACACTTATCCTCAGGTTATGCTCAAATTATTTTATGTTACTGTACATTACCATGAGGTCGTATGGCTCCTGTGTATGATACATACGGTACGATCTTTTTATGCATTCTGTGCGTGGGTAAGAATGAATGGTGTTATAGCTGTGTGCATTCTTGTCCTTAGTTATACCTTTCATTAGTGTGACATCTAATAATTTAGTAACCTACCGCAATATTACGTATGGTACAGACATGTTGTATGCATGAACACGTATCGGTAAATCATACCCAAACATAACCAACCCTAACATAACAGCCTATGCAGCTCCTGCAAAATGTGTATCCTATAACGTACTACTATTTTTTTTTTTTTTTTTTGCTTTAGGGTGACGACCAGCAGTTTATTCTGCAGATATTGGTTTCCTGTAGTTTGTTTCTTCCTTTTTTTGATGATCTTTGCAAAGATTCAACAGGTGGCGGAATGTCTGCGGTTTCATTTGTATATATTCCACACACCTACGTTCGTCATCAAGTGTTTGGGGAAAGAGGTGGTGATATTCACCCAATGATGTTCGTGTCCTGTTAATGGGATGCACTCAGTATTTACGTTGTCCATGTCTCCTTTTCTTCCCATGAAGCCAGAGTAACAAAAGTTTCCTACACCTCCTTGACAGCGCCATATTAACACCTTGACAGTTGGCCTGACACTGCCAACCACCGCAATTCCTTCTCCACTGAGAACACCTTTTCCGGCGGGGGATTTGCGTCGACACCTTGCGTCACATATCGTATGTCGTCGGATTTTATACATCAGAATATGTCTGGTTCCGGCCTCGATGTGAACGGGCCCTTAAGGAGGCAGAGCAAAGCTTTTCTAGACTCACGAGCAAAAGTTTGGGAGTATTTGGGGAGTCAAAGAAAGCTTCGAACTACCAATAAAAGACTTCGCTCGGCATGAAAGATTTCCTTTTTTTTTTTTTTTTTTTTTTTTTTTTTTTTTATTCAGTGACAGGAATGGAGGGTTAGCTTAGGAGCGTATAGTCAAGGAAACTTTTTATATTTAGCTCAAGTACTTCTCGCTTTCGTTTGCTAGCTAATATTTCTAAGCCAAATGATAACTGTTGTGTCTCTGTCCATAAGAGATCCTCTTTCATATGATACATCAGGGAGGATGGTGACAGACAGGCCCTGAGTGTGAATTAAGCATAGCAGAGAAATCGTATATCTTTAGTCCTTGACTGCATGTATTGTTAAAAGTGAAGGCTTTACTACAACGTTCCTGTTACGGTGGTTCTTGCAGAGGCATGGACGAAGTTGAGAGACGAAAGAGAGACTTATATGTAGAGAGGAAGAAAGAGGTGAAAAGATTAGTAAGAGAGTAAGAAGAGAGTGGAAGAGGAATTTGGAAGGAATTTGAGTGTAAAGTGGAGAGAAAATAAGAAATGTTCTGGAAAGAGGTAAAAAGAATTAGACAAGGAAATAAAAAAGATAGTAGGGGAGTGAAAGATAAAAATGGTAGATTGCTAGTGGTGAAGGGAAAAAAAGTGAGCAGATGGAGAGAAAACTTTAAGGAACTATTAAACATAGAGAATGAATTAATGCTAGAATAAGTGGCTGAGAAGTGGCTGTGAGTAGGAGGGAGGTGAGAATGGAGGAAGAGATCAGTGGGATAGAAGTAGCGGAAGCAATGAAGAGAGTCAAAATTGGGAAAACCCCAGGAATTGATGGAGTGTGTGGTGACGTGTTGACGCTTGGGGGAGAAATAGTAATAGAATGGGTATGGAAGATGTGCAGATTGGCCTGAGAGGCAAGCAGAGCCCCCGAGGATTTGGTAGGTATAATTAATCCCCTATACACAGGAAAAGGGGAAAAAGAAGTGTGTGGTAATCATAGGGGCATTTGTCTTCTGAGTGGAATAGGAAAAGTATATGGTAGGAAACTTACTGATAGAGTTAGGGAAATAACAGAGGAATTAGTTGGAGAAGAACAGGGAGGTTGTAGGAAAGGAAGAGGTTTTGTAGAACATATTCATTCATAGGTCTTTAGTGGAAAAGTTTCTAGAGTCGGGAAAGAAGTCGTATGCAGCTTTCATGGATATGGGGAACGTATATGGCAGAGTGGATAGACAAGGAATGTGGAAAAAGTTAAGAATATATGGAGTAAATGGGAAGTTGTTGAATGCCATGAAGAGTATGTGTAAGGGTGCTAAGGCTGCAGTGCTTGGGGATAGTGAACTGAGTGAATTTGTATATCTGAATGTTGGATTTAAACAGGGATGTGTCATGCCTCTGGTTGCTCAATCTGAATATGGATGGGGTCGGAGTGGCCCTAATGAGAGAGGGCAGTGTCTGTAAACTCCCTGTGCTGTTGTTTGCCAGTGATACTACGTTGTTAAGTGAAGACGAAGGGGTACTGCAAGGCTTGGTGAATGAATCTGGGAAAGTGTGTAAGAAACAGAGTCTAAAGGTGAATGTTGGGAATAGTAAAGTTATGGTCCTCGAGTGACTCGAAGTCACTGAATGTACAGTAAGGCTGGATGATGAGGAAATGGAAAATGTGAGTGCATTTAAGTACTTGGGTAGTGTTATGAGTAAGGATTGAAGTTTGGAGGATGAAGTTCTTGAAAAGGTACAACAAAGAAAAACGGTTTCTGATTCTTTGAAAACAGAGATAAGCAATAGCATGGAAGTGAAAAAAATCCCTGCATGATAGTACTGTGATACCAGCTCTTACGTATGGAAGTGAAGCTTGGATGTTGTTGGAAGGACACAAGTCAAGAGTGAGAGCAGTGGAAATGAAATATCTGAGAGAGGCATGTGAAGTTACATGGAGAGAAAGACTGACAAATGAGGAAGTGAAGGAGCATTGTGGGGTGGATGTGTATGTGACAGAAAGTGTTAGGAGAAATACACTGAGGTGGTTTGGCCATGTGGAGAGGGTGAAAAGCGAGAGACTAACGAGTGTATTTGAGTGACGTGGAGGGGGGAGAGGGAGCGAGAGGCCGACGATGAGATGGAGGAATGGAGAGGTACATGAGAGGGAGTTTGGGTTGGGAGCAAGGCAGTATAATGAAGGAGGACAGGACGACATGGAGGCGATTTATCTGTGGCCATTCATTGCGGGATTAAGACATCTGGCAATAGATAGATATTATTTTGCATGAATTAGCATAAGACTAAACAATATGCGAGCATTCTGTTGTATTCAAAACTCTCCCTCTGGTGACATCATATTTTAGTATATATTGCTGCATTCACACCATTTTATTCATCTGTGAAAAGGGCTTTCGTAATGAATAAATGAATGAACGTTCCATTTAATCCCCTCAGATCGAAGTCTCTCTTATTTAACCCTTCGAAATACAAGTCTCGCCTTACATTAATAAAATCCTCAAGGAATAGGAATATAAACAATTCTCTTAGCAAATTAGTTAGACTAAGTGAGCAAAGGTATATGCCAGCCTCAAATTTTTGACTGTATGTTATTTAGCAACAGGGAGAATAAGATGCAGTTCACCCGCATGTGACGGAACAGACCACAAAGTAGGAAACATACATAATCTAACAAGGGATTTCACTTACATAATGTCAATAACTGGGTACATGCAGTTTTATTTGTAGCCTACCACGATATGACTTGCAAATGAAACCCATTTGCTAACAAGTTCAGTAAGCCATATAACATAAAAATTAAAAAAATCTTATTACACACACACACACACACACACACACACACACACACACACACACACACACAATGCTCACAAGAAGTTCAGCGCAGGTGGGCTGATGAAAAGGTCACGTCATCACTACTAAAGCGGTGGCATCATTGCTAGTTAAGAAGCGATGTCAGTGTCCTCGTTGCATGAATGAAACATGATTTTATTGCAGAAACCGACACGTTTGGTTGCTTTTAAGCATATAACCAGTTCGGAAATATTTCCATTATTATGTTTCCAACCATTTCTAAAAAACATTACAAGTACCCATTTGGGGGCTCGTTTAATGCTTAACAATCGGTGTTTTTAGAGTGTTGCCGTTCGTACAGAAAATGTCGCATAAGTTTGAGGAAATGTTATGACATAAATACAAAGAGTAATAATTGAGATCAGTGGAAATGAGAGCATTATGTAATACATGTGTCCAATAGCATTAGAAATATTGCAGATACATGTAATATCTGAAATTGGGGAACCTTTTGATGGAAAGGTAAAGGACTGTGTTGGGGCAATATGAGAGCATGGATAAGAAAAATATGATCAAAAGTATAATACTAGTACAGTCGGCCTAAGAAGTGACGGCAGTGTATCCAGAAGATTTCGGTCAGCGATAGTGCACATACCCTTCCTTATATCTTTACAGGGTGAAACCTATTTAGTAAAACTGTTACAGAACACAATATGTCAGTGCCAGAGTACCGGTATATTTCAAAATTGTAGGAAGCAGTTCGTTAGCTACCATAATATGAAATCCTAAATGGAACTAATTGAAATTTCAGAACTATCGTTCAAGGACAACCATGAATAATTTGCGGAACAGGCAATAATTTTAATAGTATAAGATTGAAAAGAAAAGGGTTTCAATATAAACTTATGAGTCATTATAATTTATAGAATAATTTCCGTTACAACACCAGGGGATAATTTGCAGTCATTTATTTTCCGTTTCTGTTTTTCACCATGGACGACGACAGAAAGAGGGAAAACGGCTTAAGTTAGTAGGCTATTGTAAATGGTTAGATCAACAAGCACGAGAGTAGACACCTTTTACTCAAAGACATGTAGTTATTACAGTGCATTTGGCCAGTTTTCCATTAAGAAAAATCTCTGGAAGATTTAACATACACCAGAGGACTATCAGTGAATGAAATATAAAGAGAGAACCTCAGAAGTTTGCCGAGTCGGAGCTCCTTGGAGGATGCCAACTTGTCATAGCCTAGTATCCTCAGAACATAAACGATTGGCAAGAGTAATAAAAATGAAGAGGCTCATAAACAAATCACAGAGTTCTAAACTCTCAAATCAGCATTTTCAGTTAAGCAGGACAGCGGTTTATTTAAAAAGGAAGATATTACATATTAAAAGATTGAGCAAAAAATGTGCTTTTGCACTACAAGAGTTAATACACTCTTGTGGTTCTCTTTTTTACTGAATGTAAAAGAAAGGGGTAAAATCTGTCATATCTCCTTACAACTGAAAAAAAAAAAAAAAAAAAGGATAAACGGAGAGTAAAGTAGCTAATTAAAATTATTATAAGCGAGTGGAAGGCAAGGCATAAAAGGCTGAATGGTCTTGCTGCTACCGCGGGTGGAGTACCATTACTAAGAATAATTTCATTGTTGTGGCATCCATGTTGCTGTATCATCACCACAACATTTGAAAATAGGTTAGTGTATTACAGTCACAAGAATTTTCCTTAACTGGTCTTCGAAACTACAGTAGGCTATCTGTATTTGAAATCCTGGGAAGCAAATACACCAGGAACACTGAGTTTAAAATGCACGCCGTGAGCAGAGTAAAACTTTCACATTCATTCAAATCGGGAAACATAACTGTTAACTTCTAATCATTGCCCAATGTTATTCATTATCGGCCGCCATTAGAAAGGCGGGGCGATAATGTTTTTGTCAGCGTTTGTGCTGTGCTGTGCTGTGTGTGTGTGTGTGTGTGTGTGTGTGTGTGTGTGTGTGTGTGTGTGTGTGTGTGTGTGTGTGTGTGTGTTCACCATTGTCTGTGCATCTGTTACAATTATATCTCATGAACGGCTTGACCTATCAACATGAAACTTTCAGGATATCAAGATATGACCAAAATCTTGGATGAGTTCAAAACTGGGCACTCTGGGTCAAGGCCAAGGCCACCAAAACGGCTGCCAAAGGTTAACTGGTTTTTATCGTCTGCCATTAGTACCATTATATCTCATGAACGGCTTGAGTTATCAACATGAAACCTTCAGGCTATCAAGATATGGCCAAAATTTTGAACGTGTTCGAAAATGGGCACTCGGAGTTAAGGTAAAAGTCACCAAAATGGCTGCCAAAGGTCAACTAGCATTTTTAATACTGATTGGCTTTTTGTGAAAAGCGGTGACTGAACTCCGCAGAATTTTGCAATTTTTCTTCAAATTTAGTTCGTTAGTACTGTAGCTTGTAACTCGGCCAACAGCATATTTTGGTGGACGATTAGCATTCAGCTCCCGAATCCTTTTCCTTCATTTTACATGATTCTTAGTGTGATATAATATTAATTCTTTTTGATATGACGTGATGAAGGCACAAAATTGTTACTTTATATTCACTAAGTTTTCATTGTATGTATGATAGTGCAGAGTGACCGAAGCAATCAGAAACTTTGCCATCATTTTTGGGGGTGACTGTACAGGTTAATTTAAAAGTAAGCTGAGGTATGGGGTAAGAGGAAGGAAATCTTTCTGATATTTTTAAAGTATGGGAAAGGTAACTGGGGAATGGACCTTGCAGTTGGAAAGGAATGGGTAGGTAAGAGAAGTGAATAAAGGAACTACATAAAAAGATGGATATGACGGCTGCTTTGTAAAGCTTAACAACGAGTGAAATTTTTATAACCTATGTGTGTCGTGACAGCAACAACAAAACACTAGGTTTGAGAGGCATAGCTTTTGGGACAGAGTAGAGAAATACAAAAGCTTGGATGGCGTGAGAGTGAATGTGTTGTTCAATACACTGGGCACTCTTCTGACAGTTTTAGCTCCGTGTTATGCTTTTCCTACATCTGATTCCGAGTTTCCGTTTTGAAGTAACTGCGATGTGACGACTGATATTGAAGAAATAATGACTGATGCCAAGTTTAGTGCAGGCTTCTTTTAACGCGCGCGTGCGCGTGCGCTTGTGTGTGTGTGTGTGTGTGTGTGTGTGTGTGTGTGTGTGTGTGTGTGTGTGTGTGTGTGTGTGTGTGTGTGTGTGTGTGTGTGTGTTTGTACTTTGGTTTTACCTTTTGACAAAAATCAATTTCTCTCGGCTGAATAACGCAATCATTTAGCAGCCAAAACAGATATTTAGTGATAACCATACCAAAGAAAGGGATAATTTTCATACTGATATCGGCAGCGCTAAGCCACACATCCCATAAGCTCAACAATTAATGTTTGTAGCTGAAAGAGTAAAATAATTAAAACCTTACATTGAGGTGAGTAAAGGTAATGCCAACTTTTTCAGTTCGAATGGTTTCTCATAAGCCAAAGTGAATTATCCTGCGGTAGTAAGAGGATAACAAGTTGAAAAAGTACTAATGCACGAGGTTCAGGGCTCTTCAGTGAATGTCCTTGATGTGTTGTGGTGTGGTGTAGTGTGGTGTGGTGTGGTGAGGGAGGATGATTTCATGAGTTACGGAGTGAGACATGGTGTGAGTTGTGGTGTGGTGTGAACAGGGAGGATGATTTTATGAGTTAGGAAGTGAGAGGGTGGTATTTTTTTTTTTTTTTTTTTTAAAGCAAGGAAGAAGGAACCAAAGGCCGAGCTCACACGAACGCTCCTTCCAAGAAAAAAAAAACAAAAAAAACAATACAGAGGAGAGCCAAATTCAAGATCCATTCATTTCGAGATGCCTGGACACACTGCGTTTGAAAGACTGGAGATCATTGGAAGTAGGAAATACGACAGAGGGAAACAGTTCCAGAGTTGACCTGTTGCATAAATGAAAGACTGAGAATAACGGTTAACTCTTGCATTAGAGAGTTGGACAGAAAAAGGATGGGAGTTTGTTGCTAGATGAGTGGTATGCGCCCGTCGTAGAGGTGGAGGTATGCAAGCTGACAGTTCAAAGAAGTGACCAATGAAGATGGGATAGAAAAGAGATAAAGAGGCAACAGTGCGGCGAAGAGACAGAGATTGAAGGGAGCCAGTAAGAGAAGGAGAGTTGATGAGACGAATAGCCTTTGACTCCACCCTATTGAGAAGAGCTGTATGTGGGAAGCCTCCCCACACATGAGAGTTGTACTCTACACAGGGGCGAATAAAACCCGTGTATAAAGTCAACAACTGTGCAGGGGTAAAGAAGGCACGGAGTCAGCTTAGCACACATAATCTCTTGGAAGCAGATTTTACAAGAGATGCAATATGATCTTTCCAAGATAAGTCACGAGTGAATGAAACCCCAAGCATGTTCAAGGATGATGCAGGATTGAGCTGGATGTTATTAAACATTAGTGGGTACTCCTGTGGAAGATTTTGACCGGTTGATCCGTGTAAAAAACTAAGTATTTGATGCATTAAAAACAAAAAGAATATTTTTACCCTAGTCAGAGATACGAGCCAAGTCAGACATTAGGTGTGCCATAGCCTCATCCCTTGTTTGTTAAAGTAACTTCTGAGATGGACGTTGTAGGAACCAAATGAAAAGGTGAAAGATGGAATCATCAGCACACGAGTGGATAGGATTAGATGTACAGCTTAGAAGATCATTGATGAATTAAAGAAAGAGAGTTGGTGATAGGATAGAGCCCTGAAGAACACCACTGTTGATAGATCTAGGAGAAGAACGATGGCCGTCTACAACAACAACTATAGAACGACCAGAAAGGAAGCTAGTGATGAAGGCACAGCTCGAGGGATAGAAACCGTAAGAGGGCAGTTTGGAAATTAAAGATTATGCCAGACTCGATCGAAAGCCTTTGAGATGTCAAGTGCAATGGCAAAGCTTTCGCCAAAGTCCCGAAAGGAGGATGACCAGGAGTCGGAAATGTAGGTGAGAAGATCGCCAGTGGAGCGTCCCTGACGGAACCCATACTGACGATCAGAAAGAAGGTTGTGATAGAAAACATGCTTTAAAATTTTGCTGTTAAGAATCGACTCGAAAACTTTTGAGACATAGGATGTTAAAGCAATTGGACGATAGTTAGAGGGTTTGGAATGGTCACCCTTCTTTGGGACTGGCTGAATGAGGGCAAACTTCCAGCAAGAAGGAAAGGTACAAGTTGAAAGACAAAGGCGAAAGAGTTTACCTAAGCAGGGTGTAAGCACAGAAGCACAGTTCTTAAGGACAACAGGAGGGACTCCATTAAACCCATATTCCTTGTTAGTACTGAGGCCTGCGATGGCAGAAAATACATAAGCTGAAGAAATTTTAATGTCAGTCATGAGGAAGTCAGAGGGGGGAAGTGATGGAGGAACAGCACCGGAATCGTTTAAGGTGGAATTGGAGGAGAATGTCTGAGCAAACAGATCTGCTTTATCAGTAGAAGAAATAGCTACAGAGCCATCAGAATAGAAAAGAGGAGGGAAGGATGATGAGGTAAAGTTATTAGAAAGGTTTTTGACTAGGTGCCAGAAGGAGCGGGAAGAATTCGAGGTGGGGGTTATGGTGTGCTTTAGTGTGGTGTGGACAGGTAGTAGTGGTAGTAGTAGTAGTAGTAGTTGTAGTAGTAGTAGTAGTAATAATAATAATAATAACAACAATAATAATAATAATAATAATAATAATAATAATAATAATATTATTATTATTATTATTATTATTATTAATTTTCCCGGATGATTGGAAGTCAGGTATAATTATTTCCATGTACAAAGGAAAAGAGGAAAAAGAAGTGTGTGGTAATCATAGGGGCATTAGTCTTCTCAGTGTAATAAGAAAAGTATATGGTAGGATACTTATTGACAGAGTTGGGACAATAACAGAGGAACTAGTTGGAGATGAATAGAGAGGTTTTAGGAAAGGAAGAGGTTGTGTAGATCAGATATTCATTCTTAGATCTTTAGTGGAAAAGTTTCTAGAGAAGAGAGAGAAGTTGTATCCGACCTTCATGGATTTGGAGAAAGCATATGACAGGGTGGATAGGCAAGGATTGTGAAAAGTACTAAGAATATATGGAGTAGATGGGAAGTTGTTGAATACAGTGAAGAGTATGTATGAGGGGGCTAAGGCTGCAGTACGTGTGGATAGTGAACTGAGTGAATTTTTCTATTTTAAGGTTAGGTTGAAATAGGGATGTGTCATGTCTCCATGGTTGTTCAATCTATATATGGATGGGGTTATAAAAGAAATACAAGGTAGGGGAGTGGATGTTGGAGTGGCCCTCATGAGGGAGGGCAGTGTTTGGAAACTCCCTGTACTGTTGTTTGCAGATGATACTGTGTTGTTAAGTGAAGACGAAGGGGAGCTGCAAGGCTTGGTGGATGAGTTTGGGAGAGTGTGTAAGAAACGGAATCTAAAGGTCAATGTTGGGAAGAGTAAAGTTATGGTCTTCGAGAGAGGTGAAGTCAGTGAATGTACAGTGAGGTTGGCTGAGGAGGAAATGCAAAATGTGAGTACGTTTAAATATTTGGGTAGTGTGATGAGTAAGGATGGAAGTTTAGAGTGAGAGGTGCTTGAAGGGGTACAACATGGAAGATAGGTTGCTAGTTCTTTGAAAGCAGTGATAAGAAACAGAGAAGTGAGCATGGAAGTGAAAAAGTTACTACATGACAGTATTGTGATACCATCTCTGATGTATGGAAGTGAAGCTTGGACCTTGTTGGAAGGACACAAGTCAAGAGTGAGAGCAATGGAAATGAGCTATTTGAGAGGAGCATGTGGAGTCACATGGAGAGACAGAGTGACAAATGAGGATGTGAAGGAGCGTTGTGGTGTAGATGTGGATGTGATAGAAAGCATTAGGAGAAACACACTGAGGTAGTTTGGCCATGCGGAGAGGATGGAGAGTGAAAGACTGAGGAGGAGAGTGTGTGAGTGAGATGGAGGGGGAGAGAGGGAAGGGGAGGCCAAGGATGAGATGGAGGGATGGAGTGGGGAGGTATATGAGGGATGGGGGTGTGAGCTGGGAGCAGGGCAGTGAAATGGCGGGGGACAGGGCGATGTGGAGGCGATTTGTTTGTAGCCACCTCGTATGGGATTACGGCGTCTGGCAATAGATAGATAGACATATAGATTATTATCATAATTATCATTATTATTATTATTATTATTATTATTATTACTCTTGTTGTTGTTGTTATTATTATTATTTAATATTGTTATTATTATTATATTATTATTATTATTATTATTATTATTATTATTATTATTACTATTGTTATTATTATTATTATTATTATCATTATTATAATTTATTATTATCATTATTATTATTATTATTAATATTATTATTATTATTATTATTATTATAATTATTATTATTATTATTATAACAGTTCATATCATTACAGTTATTTGTCGCAGTAACAGTAGTATTAATATTTCTTATCCTCATCCTCTCCGGAAAACAACTAACTAAAAAGACAAACATTAAGCCTCGGACAAGGACTGACCAAAAGATGACGACCAAGGACCGGACAAAGGACATGGTAACCGGAACATGGAATGTAAGGGGAGCTAATGATGAGGTGAAAGAGAGAGAGATTGTCCAGGTGCTTGAGGGTGCGAAAGTTGATGTATGCAGAATAACTGAAACGAAATGGAGAGGTGAGAGTGTGAGAGAATGGGAGTATGGATGGGGTATATGTGCAGGAGTAGGTGAGAATGAGAGGGCAAAAGAAGGCGTATGTATAGTTGTGAGTAAAAGATGGCAGAAGAGCATAAGAGAGTATGGATCAATTGGGTCAAGGATTGTGTGGGTAAGATTGAAAGTTGGAATACAAATGTGGGCGATTGTGTGTGTGTATGCGCCAACGTAAGATCGTGCAAGTAAAGTGAGAGAAGAGTTCTGGACAAATGTGGAGGTGTGCATGGAAAAGTTTGGAAGGAATGAGAGAGCGCTTTGATCGGTGATATGAATGGTAAAGTAGGGAATGTGAAGGTGGATGGAATAGTTGGTGAGTGGGGTGTGCCTGCTGAGATAGATGAGAATGGCAGTGCGTTAGTGGACATTTGTGCTGGGATGGGGTTGGTGATAGCCAATATTCTCTTCAGGCACAAAATGACCCACCGGTATACATGGCGAGTGATGAGAAGGGTGGATGGTGAACTGAATGAAAGGAAGGCAATGAATGATTATGTGTGTAAGGATGAAAGGATGCGAAAATGTGTAATGGATGCAAGAGCTTATAGAGGTTGGGGGAGTGGACTTTCTGACCACTACTTGGTGGTGGCCAGAATCAAGGTCCATTTAGGATGGAGAAATAGAAGAAGGGAAGGACGGGAAGAAGGAGTATTTGTAAGGAGAGTGGAAAGGTTACAAGAGGATGAGAAAAAGGCAGAGTATAAAAGAGAAGTGGAGGAACGATTGGGCAAATATGAATTGGAGCAGATGGGGGACGTGGAAGGTGTGTGCAGGATATTTACAGAAGAAATATGTGCAGCATGTGACGTGGTGTGTGGGATGAAGAGAAGACGGAGGGGTGTGCAAGGAACAGCGTGGGGGAACGAAGAGGTAAGACAGGCTGTGGCACAAAAGATGAATGCATACAATGAATGGATGAGAAATAGGGGCGTGGAAGAAGTTGAGAGGCGGAAGAAAGAGTTATATGTAGAAAGAAAGAAAGAGGTGAAAAGATTAGTAAGAGAGAGTAAGAAGAGAGTGGATGAGGAATTCGGAAGGAACTTGAGTGTAAAGTGGAGGAACTGTAAGAAAATGGTTTGGAAAGAGGTGAAAAGAGTAAGACATATGGTGGAAGTGAAGTTAGCAGGGGAGTGAAAGATAAAAATGGTAGATTACTAGTGGAGAGGGGAGAAAAAGTGAGCAGATGGACAGAACACTTTAAAGGATTGTTGAACATAGAGGATGGAAGTAATGTGAGTATATGTGGCTGGGGAATGGCTGGGAGAAGGAGGGAGGTGAGAAGACAGGAAGAAATCAGTAGAATAGAAGTTGTGGAAGAAATGAAGAAAGTTAAATTGGGGAAAGCCCCAGGAATTGATGAAGTGTGTGGTGAAATGCGAAGTATGGGGGAGAGATAGTAGCAGAATGGATGTGGAAGATGTGCAGATTGGCCTGGGAAGAAGGTAGAGTCCCGGAGGATTGGAAGTCAGGTATAATTATCCCCTTGTACAAAGGAAAAGGGGAAAAAGAAGTGTGTGGTAATCATAGGGGCATCTGTCTTCTTAGTATAATAGGAAAAGTGTACGGTAGGATACTTACTGACAGAGTTAGAGAAAGAACAGAGGAGTTAGTTGGAGAAGAACAGGGAGGTTTTAGGAAGGGAAATGGTTGTGTAGATCAGATATTCATTCTTAGATCTTTAGTGGAAAAGTTTCTAGAGAAAGGAAAGTAGTTGTATGCGGCTTCATGGATTTGGAGAAAGCATATGACAGGGTGGATAGACAAGGATTGTGGAAAATATTAAGAATATATGGAGTAGATGGGAAGTTGTTGAATGCTGTGAAGAGTATGTATGATGGTGCTAAGGCTGCAGTGCGTGTGGATGGTGAACTGAGTGAATTTTTCTCCTTGAAAGTTGGTTTGAAACAGGGATGTGTCATGTCTCCATGGCTGTTCAATCTGTACATGGATGGGGTAATAAAAGAGGTACAAGGTAGGGTAGTGGATGTTGGAGTGGCCGTGGTGAGAGAGGGTAGTGTTTGGAAACTCCCTGTACTGTTGTTTGCAGATGATACTGTGTTGTTGAGTGAAGACGAAGGAGAGCTGCAAGGCTTGGTGGATGAGTTTGGGAGAGTGTGTAAGAAACGGAAACTAAAGGTGAATGTAGGGAAGAGTAAAGTGATGGTCTTTGAGAGAGGTGAAGTCAGTGAATGTACAGCGAGGTTGGATGGTGAGGAATTGGAAAATGTGAGTACATTTAAGTACTTGGGTAGTGTGATGAGTGAGGATGGAGGCTTGGAGGGTGAAGTGCTTGAAAGGGTACAGCAGGGAAGAAAGGTTGCTGGTTACTTGAAACCATTGATAAGAAACAGGGAAGTGAGCATGGAAGTGAAAAAGTTACTACATGACAGTATTGTGATACCAACTCTAACTTATGGAAGTGAAGCTTGGACCTTGCTGGAAGGACACAATTCAAGAGTGAGAGCAATGGAAATTAGTTATTTAAGAGGAGCCTGTGGAGTCACATGCAAAGAGAGGCTGACAAATGAGGATAGGCTATAAAGGAGCGTTGTGGTGTGGATGTGGATGTGATAGGAAGCGTTAGGAGGAATACACTGAGGTGGTTTGGCCATGTGGAGAGGATGGAGAGTGAAAGACTGACGAAGAGAGTGTATGTGAGTGAGGTGGAGGGGGGAAGAGGGAGGGGGAGGCCGAGGATGAGATGGAGGGATGGGGTGGAGAGGTATATGAGAGAGGGGTGTGTGAGTTGGGAGCAGGGCAGTGAAACGGCGGGGGACAGGGCAACGTGAAGGCGATTTGTTTGTGGCCACCCCGAACGGGATTGAGGCTTCTGGCAATAGATAGATAAATAGATCCTCATCCTCTTCTCATTCTTACTCCTCCTTCTCCTCCTCTCTTCCTCCTTCTTCCTCTTCCTAATCTGCAGTCTCCGAAAAATTCATATTGACTTCATTCCTACTCGTGCAACTCCACAAATTCCAACGTAAGTTTTTTTTTTTTTTTTTCGGTGCGAGAATTGATTTCCTTGTCATCGGGACAGACTTCATGCAGGACCGAAAAGTTTGGAAGAAGTCCTGGGTGATTTCTCTCTTGTTTTGTCTCTGCTTTTCTTTGACTGGCGTCCCATTTTGCCCCCCCCTCCCTCCCTTTTTTTTCTCCACTCTGTCTTCCCGTTTTCTTTTCTGTCTATCTGTCTGTCTATATTTATCTATCCGTCTATCTATCTGTCTATTCATCTATAGATCTGCCTGTGCTTCTGTCTATCTGTCTGTCTTAAGTTAGTTTTATCGTCTGTTTCATTTCTCTCTCTCTCTCTCTCTCTCTCTCTCTCTCTCTCTCTCTCTCTCTCTCTCTCTCTCTCTCTCAGCAATCAGATTATCACAAGTTCCTGCTGGCCCTGGAGTCCCTTATACGCCGGCCTTCTTAGTTATGGAGCTAGTTTGGAAAGTAATTTATTTTTAATAATTATAATTCCGGGTACATACATCGAAATAAAATTACCGTTGTGTAAAAACTTGGACAGATCACAATTAAAACATGCTCTCGCGTTTTGGCATCTACATCTGACCAGTTTATTACGGTTGTTATCCCTGTGACGTTAATAATATCGTGTGGTGACAGCAAGAATAAATACTTGAAAGAGCTTTGGTACTGAGAAGACGTATTTGGCCTTCCTATAAGGTTGTTGACTGCGTTCTGTAGTATGGGATGCAGGCTAATCATACCTAATAACCAGAGGTGTTCTATAAATAACCTACTGAAATTTTGGGTTTCCATTTCGCTTCTGGAGTTTTTAAGTAAGTGATTAGCTTTTAAATTAATTTTTAATTAATTTGTTTTCTTACAATATTTAAAGCTGATTGATTTTCTTCTGCTGGAGTTAGATAACAGCTTAAATAAACTCCCTCTATAAAAGGTATTTCCAAAGCTGAATCAAATTGTCTCGCTGCAGTAAAAAATACACTAAACGGATATCACCCGGATTTAATTCATCAGCCCATTGGGCATAGTGAATACTTTTGTCTTTTCTCTTACTACAGCTTTTTTTTTTCTTTCTTTCTTTTTAATGCTGTAGGGAGCAGATGTAGAATAGTAACCAGATTATCAGGATAACTTTTATATTCTGTTCTGGGTATCACCCAACGAATATATTAATATCAACTCTCCAATACGGCGATACCTTCACCAGTTACGTCATTATCATCAGACAATTTTTGCTTCTCATAGGTGACATTAGTTTTAATATAAGGGTAACAAAATCATTCTGATTACCAATTTTAAGTTTCGATGACTCACTCAGCATGCTACACACATCTTGGATTATCTAGAAAACATCCTAAAATTTGTGCCTAGTATGAAAGAGTTAGTCGTGATAATATGAATATCAAAACTCAAGATAATATGACTCAGGTTACTGAGCAGCATCGTCCAGAGTTAACTCTTGTATTAAAAGGTGATTTGAAGCAAAGAAACCTTTACACTGAACCATGACGTCTTCTGTTTTTCAAGTTTTGTTGCATCTGAATTATTTTATTCTTATTTGTGGAAGCATATTGCTGTGAAAGACTTTATTCCCTTGCAGACCCTGGGGCCGGTCAGAATGCTGGACAAAGTCTGTTTCCCCCTCGTCCCTATCTCTCAGCAGTACAACTGAGGACTGAATGTCAATCTGACCATAGCAAGTTTTCTTCTAGGGGAAGAGTAGAACTTAGCAAATTTAGTTATTTGTTTTACTGATCCATAGAAGCAAAAGATAGGCAATAGCGCTACGTTCTAAGTGGCTTTTTAGAATTTGTGGAACCTCTTTCAATGCGATTTGTTCTGCAGATTATACATAAGTATCGTCATTTAGGGTAAATGGAAAATATGTTTATAGTAAAAGCTTACAAAAACATAATTGTGAATGACAAGACATATATTGCAAAATATGTCACACAGCAAGAGGTGCCACCAAGCCTCCTGTGCCACCTGAAATACAGTCCTTAACCCTAAACCTTCTGCTTGTATGTTATCCTAGTTTTAACCCCGGCACAAGTGAGGGTGTCCTGGTGGCGAGTAAAATGATGTGACGTTGGGATGTGTCAGATTTACTGGCGTAGTTATAAATTTGGCGCTGTAGATTCCATATCTCTTCCTTTGCGAGTTGTGCTATTGCAATACAAATCGTCTTCTTTTGTGTTTTATTGATGCAAACCATATTGCTGTTAAAGCCATGTAAACACCATATAGGAGAATCATATGATGTCATACTCAAAATAAACCGCTTCGGTAAATGTGTTATGAAGTAAATGCCATTTATAATACACTACACTTTTTGATCGTCCGTCGTCCTTGGGTGCTTAATCAGTTTAGCGCTAGGCTACAGGAGATGTGTTATATAAGTTGGGCAACAAGAATCATTAACAAATACAAAAGTACTTGACGCGGAAGTTAAAGGGTGTGGTGTAATACACACACACACACACACACACACACACACACACACACACATATATATATATATATATATATATATATATATATATATATATATATATATATATATATATATATATATATATATATATATATATATATATATATAATGGTGTCGTGTGATACATAGTGATATATATAGAATAGTGTGGTGTGATACATAGTGTGGTGTGGTGTGTTATATTGTGTAGTGTGGCTTTGATAAGGTCGAGAATGTGTACAGGAGTACGGCAACACTGGTCCCAAAACCTTCAGTGAGTGACAGGCAGATACTTCCATGTCGCAAAGTAAGACGCCATCGTATGAAAAGGTTAGTCATGGCACGAAATACATTACTAACACCTGTCTGTCTAGCTATCTATCTACAGCAAGATTCTTTAGTCCCGAAAATGATGCCCACTGACCAAGCTCCTTCATTTCACTCTGTCTTCGGCACCGCGCTCATCTGAATTTGTACCATGAAGTCTATAGGCTGAAGTTGCCCTTTTCCTGCGGTTATTCACAATTCCTTTCGGACTCACTGCAGGGAACTGAGCGAAAGTTGTATAACCGGGCAACAGAACAAACAAGTATGTGTAGTAGGTACCAAGGGAATAATGTTTTACTGAGTCAGTGGGCTAATGAAAGGCAGACTGTTTAATTAAACCCTCCGTTGCCCTTTGATGTTAAGGCTTGTATGGAGTGGTGTGGTCATTAATATTCGGGTCATAAATAAGGGATTGTAAATAAGACGTGTGTGTGTCTATAATTCTACTTTTTATTATTTTTAGACAATGTTGGATAAACATCTCTCTCTCTCTCTCTCTCTCTCTCTCTCTCTCTCTCTCTCTCTCTCTCTCTCTCTCTCTCTGTTTTCAGACCACCTAAGGGGTACCCAGGTAACATGTTTGAATCGCCAGGTAAATTAATACAAGTATGCTAATATATACATGGCCGGCCCTTCACCTCCCACAGGGTAGATTATACTACACCACAGGAAATTATATACTGTATATGATGGAAGCTGGTGGCCGGCAGAGCACTGCAGTGGACTGAGGGATGTACATTTGTACTTTCGAATACTTAGATACCTCCTCCAACGATGCTGGCCACCGCTATGTGATCATCCGTGTCTGTTTTTCTGCCAACAAAATATCTCTAAAAGTTTCAGCCGAATTTTGACTAAATTTTTTAGAGGGATTGTCCATTGGCCAAGGAAACGTTGATTAGATATTGAGGCGGATCCAGACCCAGATGCGGATCCAGGATTTGTTGTCTGTTTCTTCATTGTCCACAAGAAATTTATAAAAGTATTTGATGGATTTCAATTTTATTTTGTGGATATATGGGTCATGGGCCAAGAAAAAGTTGATTAATTTTGGTGGCGATCTGAGCTGTCCAGTCTAACGTTGGTGGAGGTATGTGCTCTCGGAGTGCTGCCTACTTGTAGTTGTTGTGATGATCAGGCTAATCTCAACACAAGCCCCTGTTGAATGTAGGTTGAAGTTGCCCCTCTCCTGCTGCCCACAGTCCTTTTGGGTGACGGAGGGAACTGAGGGACATTTGTATAACAGAATGGAGAATTCGTTTAGATATATTGGTACCACCGTGTAATGGTGTCCGTCTCCAGCACCCAGATTCATGGTAAAATATAATAATGGTTTGATTAGTAGACTGTTGTTTGTAAGGCTACAAGTTTGATCCAAGGCATACGAGTATTGTTTCGAGCGAGAGAAGTGGGTGGAAATATTATTGGATAGCATAGCATTAAAGTTGTGCATACTGCAGTATTAAGTTACAGAGGATCTACACACATGATAGAAAGTTTACGAAAAAGTAATATGTGTTGCTTAAATGTCTTTTCTCAAAAATCGCCGCCATATTCTTGTAAAAAGTTAAATAGCACCATATAAAGCTGTGTTATATCGCATATTATTAACATCGCAGTGGACCTATGCGAGTCGTTCAAAAGTTTATGAAAAGATATTAATGTTATTAGGTGGGGTGCACGGCGTTGCCTGGGTAAAACCCTATGATCATGCATTACCTGGGTTCCTGGATGGCCACTCCTTGTGGTAGAAGACCCCACGGTTTCTCTGTTATCTTTGGGCCCATTCCCCTAGGGTTAATTTCTCCATGAATCTATTCCTACGATGGACCTATTTCCCCACTACCCACCCACCCACCAACCTTGCCCACCCATCCCACCAATCCCTCTACCCATTCGACCTGCCGTAGCTAATAAAATGGGTTATGGAAGTAAAAAAAAAACTCTACGGTAATTGGCTACCACCTTTCCACCATGTTGAATATTCCTGATTATTGTAATAATAATCTTGGCCATCAGAGGAGCCACTTTAGCTTATGTAATGTACAATTTAAAACGTTTAATTTCGTTAGTAGAAGTTACACCTGTCAGCAGGGGCGTCCGCTGGATTTTTTGTAAGGGGGGCAAAATGAATTATACATATATGTGCGGTTATAATATATCAAAATACACACACTCCAAATAGGCATAATGTATACTTACATGAGATACATGACTTACATCAAATGCATAGTGACAGAATGCATGGATCGACTCAAATAACTTAATCATCCTTGAACAAGAACTGAAGCCGTCGAATTCCAAGGGGGACACCTGCCCCCCCCCCAGTCCCCCCTCCGGACGCCCATGCCCGTCAGAGCTGTTAAAAAAGTTTTATATGCATCCCCCTTGATTTTCACAGAGGACAGAAGGAAAGGCAAATTCTGTCTGTGTGTGTGTGTGTGTGTGTGTGTGTGTGTGTGTGTGTGTGTGTGTGTGTGTGTGTGTGTGTGTGTGTGTGTGTGTGTGTGTGTGCAGAGACATGAAACTCCATGGAAGTGCCCCGCCGTATTTACCACGTGTGTTAGCACTTTTGGTAACCCGAGGCCCATTACACCCAGTGTTTTTTTTTTAATGCATTCTTCAAGTCAGCGCAGTTTAGGTCGGTTGATTAACAAATTGTTGTGCTGTAATGCACCGTTTCGAATAATCAGAGGGTACAAACAGACAAACAGGTAAACAGAACGGACATTTTGGTAGTATATAGATTTGTGATTTGACTCAAAATTCTCCTCCAAAATGCTAACAAAACACAAAATTAAACCCCCAAACTGGATTATCTTGGAAATTATTAAAATACAAATGACATGCACACATCGGCTGAAAGCTTCCTGAAGATTTTTTTTTTTTTTTTTTTTTTGTAATTGGCTATCATATTGCTGAAAAATGTAAAAATCATCAAACTAACAACAAGAACTGAGTCAAGTGTGAACCCAGTCATGCTAAGGCATGATGGCTAAAAGTCCCTAAACTGATAGTAATCTAAAAAAAAAAATCTTAACTTCTAATCTAATCTCAATTAATATCAGGCAAGTGAGATGCACACTTCATCTTTTATAATATATATATATATATATATATATATATATATATATATATATATATAAAAGGAGAAACTTCACTTCACTCTAAATAAATGTATGCTAACAATAGAGGTAGTAGGTACTTTGGTATTTTACATCTATAGCCTGAAGATGTAATGCACGAAGTTACTCTCTGTATTGTCATTTCACCTGTGGCCAATATATAATGCAGGAGGAGAGAGGGGACTTGTGGCAGGGTGGAGAAAGTCGTTGGGTGTAGATTTATGGGTACGAATTGAAGTCCCTTATAAAGTGATCCTGGGATTTCAAAGCTGAGTGGATAAAAGAGTGGAATGTGGATTGAATGGAATCGAGTTAGAATCCTAAGTAATGTGGACATCAGGGATGTTATGAATGGGTGGACAGAATAGTGCACTGCAGATTACACTTTCTTCAGCTGGAATTAGGTTTAGTGGTCTGGCTATGGAGGTCGTTAACCTGCTGTCATGTGTTGGTCTTTTCACGTAGTGGCTGCTTCCCTTGTGTCGGGAACTTAACTCATTTCCTTTCTAAAGTCACCTCACTCGGTCTCAACGCCGCACCTCAACCCACGTCTTCCCAGGGGAAAAAATCTCATCATGTTTGTACTCGTTTGACGTAATCAAGAGAGAACGTGGCGGAGTGGATAGAAATATTGCCTGCAGACAACAGAGCCGAAATTCGTGGCCCGGTATTATACAGTTAAGTGTGTATTAGTGATGCACAACTTGGGAGTTTGTGGTGTACTGTACTGAGAAGCGATCTGTCGATGATTATGGCCACTAGCTCAATTCCCGCCACTTAAATTATCCCCTTCGCTGTGCCTTCTAGTTTCCATCACATTCTCTCTCTCTCTCTCTCTCTCTCTCTCTCTCTCTCTCTCTCTCCTGTTCTTCACATTCATTCTCCTACCCAGCCTCCCATTTCCATCACCACTCTCTTCCCTCCACTTTTCCACTCCAATTTTCACACACTCTCACCCTTTCCACTCTGGCAACCATTATTCTTCTGCGTTGCCTTTTTAAAATTTTTCTTTCTTGCTTTCGCCCTGAGTCCCTTCTTTATTTACCACCATGGTCTTTTGCCTTACTGGCCTTTATTTTTAATATATTGATTTCTCCACCCGCATTCCTCCATCTTCTTCTTCTTCTTCTCTCTCTCTCTCTTCTGTCAATTTTTCACACGATCTTTCATTTCCTGACTGCCTCCCAACGGTTTCTTTTATGGTTCATAAACTTAAAATCTAAAATTTATCATCGGTCCTTCAATAGCTTCAGTTGTAAACCCACAATTGTGACATTCAAAGCTCTCATTAGTAATGGTCATTTGAACTTTGTTCCCTCACCTGCTCTCATTTTCCTCTGTGAATGACCCTATTCAGCTGTATACATATACACTGGTACTCTGCTGACTCCACCTTTCACTTTTCCACCCACTTATTGCAGCATCCCTCATAAAAGTCACCCGATCAGAATATGACACGCGTGTCTTTTGAGTTTTCTTTTATATCATATCAGAGAGGAAAAAAAAATAAAGGTTTTTGATGTCTCCTAAGCTTAGCCTCCGGATCGTTGTTCTCGCCAAAACCATCCAAATGACACTCCCCTTACCTTCAGCAACACTCAGATCAATCCTTCACCATTTGTCAGTCTCACTGATATCACTTTTCATCCAACCGTATCTCGAAATAATCGTTACTTCTCTTGCGAAAGTAGGTTAGACGCGATTATATGTAATAAACCTTCTCCGTGCTTCCTGAAGCGAAACAATAACCAACGGTGCAAATGGCGATATTCAGCCCTGTGTTCAGTACAGCTTTCATGTGCGTGGTTCTTACTACGTGCAAAGCTTCTAAAAAAGTTCGCATTGAAAATTTTTCGTCTCAGCAGCTCGCCACCTTTCACCGACTTCCTTCAGCTTCTGTCTCTTTGACGGAATATTGCATCGTTCTTATATTTTGCTGCTCCTCTAGCCACTGTGCTTCTGACCTCGCTGCTTGCATTCTACCCTTTAATGCACTCTAACCGGTACTCTTAGGCTTTCAAGTACACAACTAATCAGCCAAGGAATAGTCTTCTACATACTGTCCTTCTTAATATCAATGATATTCAGTAATATGAGGGCACCGTGCCTACGGAGGTGGAAACGACCTGGGTCTTGATTTTGCATTATTTATATTTATTTGGAAATGATACAGATTCAGGTTTACATCCATAATTTGTTTTTGTTTTTTTAAGTAAAAAAAAATAATTTCATTGTCTCTCATTATATCACGGTCTCCCCACCTCCCCATTCCCTCCCACCCACATCATTTTCTACCTTGTTGTATGTATCGACGCATAAACTGAGTTGCTAATAGTGCCAGGGAGACATAGCAAACATGGAAGGCAGGTAGGAAGAGAACGGAGACAGAGAGGGAGTGCAAGCAAGGAAAAGAAGGGGGGAGGGTGGATAAGAGAGAGAGTGACACAAAGGTTGAAAGAAAAGGCGAGTGAGATGAAGAATGAGACGGGGGGGAATATCAGAAAGAAGCAGGGAGAGAAGGAAAGAAGGATGGGTGGATGGCTGGAAGGAGAGGGATATAGGGAGCAAAGAAGGGACGAAAAGGGGAGAGGGAGAGAGAGAGAGAGAGAGAGAGAGAGAGAGAGAGAGAGAGAGAGAGATGACTCTAAATGAGAGGGAGGGTGGGAAGAAAAAGGGAGAGGGGAATATCGACGGAGAATGATAAAAAAGTGAAGAGGCAGATTAGAGGGGAAGGAGAGACGGACAAGAAGAAGATGGAAAATGAATAGAGGAGAAGGGGAAAGGAAAATGGAAAGTGAAAGAAAGAGATAAAATGCAAGGACGAGGGAGAAGGGAAATGAAGAATGAATGGGAGAAGACCAGGATGAGAAGTGGGGAAAAAAAGTGAGGGAATGATCGTGGGAAATATAGAAAAATAGATGGAACTGAAAGAAGAAAAGAGGGAAGAGAGAAAAAACGGAAAGCAAGGAAGGAAAAAAAACAGAATGAAATGAAGGACTGATGATTGTACAGTAAGAATAAATGAGAGAGAGAGAGAGAGAGAGAGAGAGAGAGAGAGAGAGAGAGAGAGAGATGTATTTTTCCATTACTGGTTGGAGGATGTCGTAGTCTTGAGGTTCCTTTTTATTGTTGCTGTCGTTATTGTTGTTGTTGTCGTTGTTAAGTGGTGCTGTTGTTCTTGTAAACGTGATAATGGTGTGGTTTTTACTGCATTCTGATATTACATTCAACCCTTTCCATCAGTGGGACGCCTTCTAGTAGTCGCACCGATATAACCTGGTAACGCTGCCTGGTTCTCCAAACGTCCCTCAACTTCCCCGATAGGAGGTTGGTGGACAGCAGGAGAAAGGCAGCTTCATGAAACCTGTAGTTCACATGGTTCACTTTAAGATCAGTTTAGAACAACAACACCTACAACTACAACAACAACTTTTTCCATGCGTGTAAGCGGTATAAAACCGCCCGAGTGTAATAGTTATAAGAACAACAGGATGCCTTCATAATAAAGGGGTACAGTTTGATTTATAAAGGTCTATATAATGTATTAACATATTAAGTATTGTTTTGTAGCTATCATTTATCATCATTATTGTCGTCTTCATCGTCGTCAAAATTTCCATTGTCTGTGAGGTGTGGAGATCCAGAGAGCATTCGTAAGGCCATATTCTCAGAAAATTAGCGAGTTCCCTGATTGCTTTTCATCAGCCTCATAGTTTTGCACATTAACACCACACGATGTTTTCTGGGGTGTTGTTTATCTACTTAATGATTTCTTAAACCTTCAGTTCCATTTTTTCCTACTATGCTCTGTTCATATTTTCTAACAGCTAGTTCCCTGAAGTCCAGCAGTCCTTCTACGTACCCTACACTTCCACACGTCACCAATTCCATGCTAATCCACTTCCATCCATACTAAATATACAGTATGCTACTGGTATCTCATACAGAAGAGGTGTATGGGGGTGTTTCTACAACATGCTGCCGGGTCTTATTGTAGATTGTATTGTAGTTTCATTCGCCCCTGTTTAGAGTACAACTCTCATGTGTGGGGAGGCTCCCCATATACAGCTCTTCTCAATATGGTGGAGTCAAAGGTTTTTCGTCACATCAACTCTCCTCCTCTTACTGACTCCCTTCAACCTCTGTCTTTTCGCCGCACTGTTGCCTCTTTATCTCTTTTTCGTCGCTACTTCAATGGTCACTGCTCCTCTGAACTGTCTGCTTGCATCCTTCTACCTCTACGACGGGCGCGTAGCACCCGTCTAGCAACAAACTCTCATCCCTCTCCTGTTCAACACTCTAATGCATGAATTAACCGTTACTCCCAGTCCTTCATTTATGCAACAGGTCAACTCTGGAACTGTCTCCCTCTGTCTGTATTTCCTACTTCCTATGATCTGCAGTCATTCAAACGCAGTGTGTCCAGGCATCTCAAAATGAACGGAGCTTGAATTTGGCTCTCCTTTGTATTGTTTTCGTTTTTTTCTTGGAAGGAACTGTTTTGCGGGCTCAGTCTTTGGTTCCTTCTTCCTCGCATAAAAAAAAAATAATGTCAAATCTGCCGTAACGAAATTCAAATCCTAAGTTCCTTTCTTCAGATGGGATTCGAACCCACGTCCACTGTGACAGCAGACCACATTTCTACCGACATGGTCACATTCTTCCCGAAATGAAATGCCTGAATTAACCGAATAAAAATATGTGACGGTAGTACGAATAAAACAGAAGACAAGTAATTGAACTATAAGGTACTACTGAACGTTATTCTTAACCCATTCATGACGCAAGGACTCCCCCTCATCTGAATAAACTGGTGATAATGAGAATAACGCAGAATAACACGACCAACTAAAGAGGGTTATTAAGTATTACGATGATTCTCTTCACTGCGAGAGGTCCCCGGGGATGATGAGAGGTGCCTCTTCGTAGCGGCACCAATATAAGTAACCAGGTGGTTCTCTTACCACGTATACAAAAACATCCCTCAGCTCCCTTCCTCTCCCCCAAAAGAAGGGTGGACGACGCAACAGGAGGGCAGCTTCAGCCACCAATCTATTGGACACACGTCCAGATGAGCTTCGGGTCACGACAACAACAACAATAACAACATTAGTAACTACTACTACTACTACTACTGATGCTGCTGGTGCTGCAACTACTACTTCTACTACTACCGAATTACAAAAACAAGGAGAGGCCTCCGATCAGAATGCAAATCAAATGCGGCAGAAAGAATAGAACACCATGAATGAATACTTAACACAAAGGAGAATATTACCATGCCATACTGGGATACAAATAGGTAAGTTAGAGGCGTAGGGGAGCCTCCTAAAGCCACGACAAGACATGCCTTGGATAGCTTTCCCGATAGATGCAAAATAAACTAAGGGAACGTAAGTTTTATTTACAGTACCAGCTTTCCGCCCTGTCATAGCTACAGTGATACTTGCTACACTGGTGGTGGGGATGAGGTGGGGCACCAATAGCCTACATACCAACGCCATGAGAAGGAGGGATTTGTCACTCCCCCGCTACCACTGGTTTTAGTAGCCTTTTAGTGCCCTATTACGGCAATGGTAGTATTCATTGGTTTTTAGCCCCACGATGATGGTGGCGGTGATGGTGGTGGTACTGTATTTTTTATGATGTAGTTACAGTGGTAATGGCGATGGTGTTGCTGATGTGGTTGTGGTGATTCTTTGTTGTTGTTGCTGTTCGCCTAATTGTAGTTGTTGTTATTGCTGTTGCTGTTGTTGTCGCTTAGGTCATGGATGATGGTTTTCATGATGTTGCTGTGGTGGTAGTGGAGGTGACTGGTGCTGTTGTTGTGATGGTGGTGGTGCTGATGTTGTGATGGTGGTGGTGCTAATTTTTTTGTCATGGGTGTTCCCGTGGTTGTAGCAGTAGTGGTGACGATTAAGGCTACAGTATTGTTGTTTTGTTATAGTCCTGTCAATGTTGCCAGTTTTAGTAAAGCAATAATGCTATCTTTATTGCAGTAATAAGATTTCACAATTCTTCTTCTCTCCTCCTCCTCCTTCCGTAATACCTTCTCATTTTTTCTTCAGTTTTACATCTCCAGCTCCCATATTCTAAAAATCCAAGCACTAAAGCAATAAATAAAAATATACTAAACCTCACATTCTTCCGTCTCTCAGTTTATCGTTCAAACACCGCCTTGGTTCCTGAGGCGGTTACTGGATTTATTTTTTACAGTAGTTCCTTCTGGCTTTTTCCTCCTCTTCTTTGGATCTTGAGCATGTTGATGCTGAAAGAGAAAAATACTTGTGAAATGGTGCAGAGAGAGAGAGAGAGAGAGAGAGAGTGTCAATTGTCCATATTATATATTATATCTGCCTGCATCTCTCTCTCTCTCTCTCTCTCTCTCTCTCTCTCTCTCTCAATCTGATACTATTCTACTTTCTTCTCTCGTCCTTGTTTCTCCCTCTTGTATTTCTCCTCCCCTATTTTCAGCTTCTTTCCTTATTCACCTTCTCTTCATTTTTCTTCCTTCCTCCACTCCTCCTGTTCCCTCACATTCCTCCTTCATCTCCTCATTCCCTCCTTTAGTGTCTCCTCGTTGTCGTTGTCTCTCATGCTTCCTCTTTCCATCAATTTTTACATCATTCTTCCTTTCTTCTCACCTTTCTCCATCACTCCTCCACCACCCTCTATCCTCCCAACTCTCCTCCTACAATCTTCCTCTTCTCATACCTTCCATTTCTCTCTCTCTCTCTCTCTCTCTCTCTCTCTCTCTCTCTCTCTCTCTCTCTCTCTCTCTCTCTCTCTCTCTCTCTCTCTCTCTCTCTCTCTCTCTCTCTCTCTCTCTCTCTCTCTCTCTCTCTCTCTCTCTCACCCAAAGCCTTCTTTTCCTCCTGATCTTCCCTCCCAGCTCACCCTCGCTCACTATATTACATCCCTTCTCTTCACCCCAACATACACTTCATACACCCCGCTGCACCTTTCTTCCTCGTTCGGCCTCCTCTCTGCTCCCCGAGTCCTTCTTTTTTCCCAATATTTTCCTTAGCCCCTTTAATCAGTTTTCTTCCCGTTTCCCCATCTTACATCATTTACCTACCAACAAAGCTCCAGGCCCAGATGGAATTCCTCCAATTGTTTTGAAAAAGTGTTCCCCTGAACTTGCCTCTGTCCTAGCCAAATTATTCAGACTATGCATACGTACTTCTTTATTCCCAAATTCATGGAAAGAAGCCAATATCCACCCAGTTCCGAAGAAAGGAAGTTCGTCTGACCCCTCCAATTACAGACCAATAGCTGTCACATCTTCTCTTGGTAAGGTACTTGAAACTTTAATTAATAAGCATAATGTTAAACATCTTGAATCCAACAACTTAATTAGTGATAGACAATACGGTTTTCGCCACGAAAGATCCACCATTGACATACTCAATCTCTTAACTCATACCATCCATCAATCAATTGATCTTTTTGGAGAAACTCATGCAGTAGCTCTTGATATCTCTAAAGCTTTCGACAGAGTATGGCACCGTTCCCTGCTGTCCAAACTCCCTTGCTATGGACTAACGTCTCTTGTTCCTCTGATTTCTTCTTATCTTAGTGACAGGAAAATAAGAGTAAAAGTAGATGATATATATTCGAATTTCCACTCAATTAACGCCGGCGTGCCGCAGGGATCAGTTCTGGCGCCAACCCTATTTCTGGTTCATATTAATGATCTCTTATCTGTCACTCACAATCCCGTTCACTCATATGCAGATGACTCAACACTACATAGTTCATTCACACTCAGACATCCATTTACAAAGTCTAATATCTCTACCTCTCAACTCAGTACAGCCATCTCCATAAATCAAGATCTAGCTACAATCAGTGAATGGGGACAAAACAACCTTGTCTCTTTTAATGCTAGTAAAACTAAATATATACAGTTTACTAATAGACAGATATTGCCAGATTCGTACATTACCTACAGTGCTACTAATATTCCCATCTCCAAAAGTATTGAAATTCTTGGTGTCTCACTTAACAGTGCCCTCAGCTGGACCTCTCATGTCAGATCACTTGCTAAGGCCGCCTCAAAGAAACTTGGATTATTGTATAGAGTCCGTAACTTCTTCGCCGATGAGCAGTTAGCTATAATTTATAAGAGTCATGTGCGCTCTCAGCTTGAATATTGCTCACCCTTGTGGAATGGTTGTGGAGAGGTTGCACTGAGACAACTGGACAAAATTCAGAGTAAAGCTGTTAGAATCATTAACAACCCTGCCATTACATATAAACTACCTCCCCTGCAAGTAAGAAGGAATGTTGCCTCCCTTGCATTATTTTACAGATATTTTTTTGGCAAGTGCTCAGACGAGGTTGCGTCCATGGTGCCGCCTCTCCATGCCTTCTCTCGTGCTACACGGGCATCTGGTAGCGCTCATGACTGGAATGTCACTCAACCATATTGCAGAACTTCTGCCTATCAGAATTCTTTCATTCCCCGAACTGCATCTCTCTGGAACTCGCTTCCCCAGAGTTCTTTTCCTCCAAATTTCAACCCACAACTGTTCAAGTCTAACTGTTACAGATATTTTATGAATGGAAGACACCAGTAGTCTGGTGTATGGATTTTTTTTTTTTCCATTTGTTTTTCCTTCCTCCGTTCTGTTATTAAAAAAAAAAAAAAAAATTGTTCTCTTCCTTTTTTACACTCACCGTTCTTTTCTTTCCTTCCTTCCCTTCCATCTTCCCTCCGCTTGTGTCTTCTTTATCTCTAACCAGCGTCACTCCTTCCTTTCGTCCTCCTTCACATCCTTCCCTTTCCTCCTTTATTTCCCTCCACTAACCTTTAATTTCGTTTCTTCTCTCCCTACCTTCCCTCCCCCTTTCCTTTCCTCCTCCTCTCTCACCCTGACTTCCCCTCCGTCTCTTCTTTCCCCTCCCTCCCTCCCTCATCCACCCACTCCTCCCTAAACCAAAGCTAAACATCCATTTTTCACACTTAGCACTTCCCCACGTTCAATTTGTATTCAGACTGTAACTCCGCAGTCTTGTTCACCCGGAGAGAGAGAGAGAGAGAGAGAGAGAGAGAGAGAGGTTTGACGTAAGATTGGCTTTGAGGTGCAAGGTCAATACAGTCTTGGCTGTGATAAATACAGTATTGATATCCAACGCTTTCGAAACACTGCCTTATTTGATCTGATTTCTGTCAGTGACGTTATGTCCTTTTGTGACTGAATACAAATTTTATACAAATGTGATTACTCTTTTATATAAATGTCTTTCCATTCACCTCAACCTCAATCTTTCTGCAGCTCGTCTCGCTCACCTGTCTTCTCTTTTTCACATTTCCATTTTCTCTCCCTTTCTTAAACTTCTGCTCTCCCTATCATATACACATTTATCCATCTCCTCGCAGTCTCTCTTCCCCCTTTACTCACATCCCCTCTTTCCATTTCTCACCTCCCGTCCTCCTTTTAACTTTTCTTCCTCCATCTTTGCCCTACATGTACCTAGTCACCCGTTCTCCTTCCCTTCCTACCTTCTTCCCATTCCTCTCCCTACCTGCCTCCACTCCCATATTCATTCCTCTTCGTCACTCTACCCCTTTTCCTTCTATAACTTCCTTTCTCAGTCGTCCTCCCTTTTCCCATCCTTACCTTTCCTCACTCCCCTTCTCTTTCTCCCTCCTGTTTCACAATCCCTACGTTCTCCCTCCCACTTCTTTCTACCCCTTCCTCCCTTTCTCCTTCTCTCTCCCTTTCTCCATTCTACCTTATTTCCCCATCCTTCCCCTCTGTCAGTCTTTCCCCTATTCTTCATCGCTCGCCTTTTTCTTTCTCACTGTTTCCTTCTCCGTCGGCCTCAATCCTCCATCTCGCTACTTTCCTTCATCTCCTCGTTATATTTATGCATCTTCATTTCTTCGTTCCTACACTGTCCTCCATTCTTATCCCTATCTCCATCTGCTTCCCGTGTCCCTTGCCTCTCTGCACTCCATCACCATCTTCCTGCATCGCTTTCCTCAAACTTCTTCTGTTTTCTTCCCTTCACTTTCTCTTTTCTTCCTCTGGCTTCTGTCCTTCTCCCACGTTCTTCCTTTTCTTCCACTCCTCTCCAGTAAAGTAATTAACTCCCGTACGAAGTTAAAACAAGGCCCTGAGTAATTAGCGCTTGAGAGAGAGAGAGAGAGAGAGAGAGAGAGAGAGAGAGAGAGAGAGAGAGAGAGAGAGAGAGAGAGAGAGAGAAGAAAAAGCCTTCGCTCACTTTCCTCCTCCCCTAATTCAGTCTCTCTCTCTCTCTCTCTCTCTCTCTCTCTCTCTCTCTCTCTCTCTCTCTCCATATCTCTGAAGGGTGACCCCCAGTCCCTTCAATGTGCCTTGGAATTAACAATGATGAGTAATAGATGTGTGTGTGTGTGTGTGTGTGTGTGTGTGTGTGTGTGTGTGTGTGTGTGAAAGAGAGCAAAATAAACTTCTCCACACACTAATGATCTCAGGAGGTAAAAAGTGCCTCCAAATTTCCTATCTCTCCTTTCCTCCCTAATTGACTTTTCTTCTTGCCTCCCTCTTTCTCTCTCTCTCGTGTCTCATCGTTCCTCCCCTTGGCTTTCTTTCCCGCCTTTATGCCTGTCTCCAACTCTCCTAACTGTATCTTTCCTTCCTCCATATCCACCATCTTTCCCTCCCTCTGTCTCCTGGTCCTCACCGTCCTTCTTCTCTGTATTTCCCTTCATTCCCTCCTTAACATTCTCCCTCCGTCTTCTCTCTCCAGTCTATATTGGTTCCTTCCTCATCCCTCCTTCCATTCTTCCTTCCCTCTCTTCCTCCCACCCTCCCCTCCTTCCTTTTCCTTCCCTCTTCCATTCATTTCTCCATTTCCTTTATCTCATTTCCTATCCCCTTTCTTTTCCTCACTCTTTCGTAGTTTCATCCTTTTTTATTTTCCTCCCTTGTTCATCTCTTCTCTCGTCTTTCTTTCTCGTCCTTCATCTATCCGTTTCCCCTCTTTTTTTTTTTTTTTTGTCTTTATCACCTCACTTCTTCCCTCCATCTCCTCTTTCCCTCCCATCAGCATTATTGCTTTCCCACTTCCCTCTCTCCCTTCATTTTCTTCTGGCTTTCTTCCCTTCCTTCCTCTTTTCCTTCATATCTCATTTGTATAGTAGGGGTAGGCAGCCCCGCCCAGGGATGTACTACCGCCAAGGTAACGGGAGACTCAAGGAATGGCCTGGATTCCATTTTCTCTCCTAGGCCTTGGTAGCTGGTTACACGTCTTTCTGCCTTACACATCAGAGGGCATCAGGCTGCCCTCCTTACACAACACACACATCCACATTATATCACATTGCCTTAAACGAGCTATCCTCCCTCCATAAAACATCGATCTTGTCATTTTATATCATACACATTCCACAACACATCCCTGCTCCCCCCTCCCCCCCACCATGGCTTTTTTTTTTTTTTTTTTTTTTTAATAACAGAACGGAGGAAGGAAAAACAAATGGAGAAAAAAAATAATCCATACACCAGATTACTGGTGTCCTCTGTTCATAAAATATCTGTAACAGTTAGACTTGAAGAGTTGTAGGTTGAAATTTGGAGGAAAACAACTCTGGGGAAGCGAGTTCCAGAGAGATGCAGTTCGGGGAATGAAAGAATTCTGATAGGCAGAAGTTCTGCAATATGGTTGAGTGACATTCCAGTCATGAGCGCTACCAGATGCCCGTGTAGCACGAGGGAAGGCATGGAGAGGTGGCACCATGGACGCAACTTCGTCTGAGCATTTGCCAAGAAAATATCTGTAAAATAATGCAAGGGAGGCAACATTCCTTCTTACTTGCAGGGGAGGTGGTTTATATGTAATGGCAGGGTTGTTAATGATTCTAACAGCTTTATTCTGAATTTTGTCTAGTTGCCTTAATGCAACCTCTCCACAACCATTCCACAAGGGTGAGCAATATTCAAGCTGAGAGCGCACATGACTCTTATAAATTATAGCTAACTGCTCATCGGCGAAGAAGTTACGGACTCTGTACAATAATCCAAGTTTCTTTGAGGCGGTTTTAGCAAGTGATCTGACATGAGAGGTCCAGCTGAGGGCACTGTTAAGTGAGACACCAAGAATTTCAATACTTTTGGAGATGGGAATATTAGTAGCACTGAAGGTAATGTATGAGTCTGGCAATATCTGTCTATTAGTAAACTGTATATATTTAGTTTTACTAGCATTAAAAGAGACAAGGTTGTTTTGTCCCCATTCACTGATTGTAGCTAGATCTTCATTTATGGAGATGGCTGTATTGAGTTGAGAGGTAGAGATATTAGACTTTGTAAATGGATGTCTGAGTGTGAATGAACTATGTAGTGTTGAGTCATCTGCATATGAGTGAATGGGATTGTGAGTGACAGATAAGAGATCATTAATATGAACCAGAAATAGGGTTGGTGCCAGAACTGATCCCTGTGGCACGCCGGCGTTAAATGAGTGGAAATTCGAATATACATCATCTACTTTTACTCTTATTTTCCTGTCACTAAGATAAGAAGAAATCAGAGGAACAAGAGACGTTAGTCCATAGCAAGGGAGTTTGGACAGCAGGGAACGGTGCCATACTCTGTCGAAAGCTTTAGAGATATCAAGAGCTACTGCATGAGTTTCTCCAAAAAGATCTATTGATTGATGGATGGTATGAGTTAAGAGATTGAGTATGTCAATGGTGGATCTTTCGTGGCGAAAACCGTATTGTCTATCATTAATTAAGTTGTTGGATTCAAGATGTTTAACAATATGCTTATTAATTAAAGTTTCAAATACCTTACCAAGAGAAGATGTGATAGCTATTGGTCTGTAATTGGAGGGGTCAGACGAACTTCCTTTCTTCGGAACTGGGTGGATATTGGCTTCTTTCCATGAATTTGGGAATAAAGAAGTACGTATGCATAGTCTGAATAATTTAGCTAGGACAGAGGCAAGTTCAGGGGAACACTTTTTCAAAACAATTGGCGGAATTCCATCTGGACCTGGAGCTTTGTTGGTAGGTAAATTGTCTAGGATGGATTTTACAAATCTTGTCTGTATTTCAAGTGGGGCAATTTCGGGAGAATCAAGTTCCAGTACTGAGACATTCTGGCTGGTATCATCTATGGTAGAGTTTCTTGCAAAGGTACTAGCAAAGATATCTGCTTTCCCACGTGGGTCATTTGTAATATTGCCATCTGAAGATTTTAGTGGGGGAATGGAAGATGACTTGTTAAAGTTATTATTGAAAGAATTAAGAGTTGACCAGAATATTCTATTGTCATTAGGGTTGTTAAGTAGTTTTGATGCTTGCTTTTGAAGAAAGTTTGATTTAGATAGATTTAATACAGCTTTTGCATGATTTCTAGCAATTTTAAATTGGGAGAGTGATTCAGGTGTTTTTGATTTTAAGTAAGAGTTATATGCTAATGACTTTTGGGCTGTTGCTCTGGCACAATTGCCATCAAACCATTTTGGAGAGTTTGATCTTTTAGTGCTACTGTACTGGGAATTACTGCGGTGGTTTCTCGGATGACCACCTGGCAGGGCTGGGTCGTCTCCACAGGGCCTTCCTGGCCGTCATCAAGCAACTGTGCCACCTTCAGTGTTGCTGCGCCCCCAGACTGCTCGTCAGTGCAGTAAAATTTTCTTCTGCAATATTAGGGGACTTTATTCCAACATTAACTCTGTTCACAATTTCCTCCAGTTTGAATCCCTAGATCTGCTATTTTTGAGAGACTCAAGTAAGCTGGACGTCTGATCTAGCTAGATACTTGGTTATATCTTGATTCAATACTTCAGACCCAAAGGAGGAGTATGTTGCTTTGCTAAATCAGAAAATGCCCTGGAGGAGATTACTAAATTTAATTGTCCTTATTTCGACTATTTCATAAACAAATTAAATTCTTTTGGTAAAATTAAGTATTCCTGTTGTATTTATCATTCCCGTAATGCCCCTCCAGAGCTGAGTTTATTTGACTCTCTGTCTTCACAACTAAGTGTCCTCAACATTAATACTGCATCAGAAATTACTATCCTGGGTGATTTTAATGTCCATAATGTTGAGTGACTCACTTATTCAGCCAGAACTGATGACTCTGGTCTTGAATGTGAGCTATTTGCAGACTCATTTCATTCCACCCAGTTAGTCAACCTACCCGTTTACCAGACAACCCCGATCAAAATCCCCACCTATTGGACATGTTTCTAACAACCAATTCAGATAATTAAAATGTCGATGTGAAGTCCCCCTCGGATCCTCGGATCATTATCTGATTCAAGCCACCAGTTTCACACCTACCACACCCTCCTGCTCTGAACCTGTCGTGGTGACTAAATGGCACTACGACAGGGTAGACTAGGAGGGTCTCCAAAAAATTTTTATGGATGTTCCTTGGACCTCCTTTTTCTCCCAAGATGCAAACTCCACATTGGGCCACATACAGGATTTCAATAAAGTCGACATGGAAATATTCATTCCCCATCATAGTTACAGAAAAAGATGTATATAATTCACCTAAATGGTTTGACCACAATTGTACTAGAGTAACAGAACATAAAACAATAGCCTATAACACTTATAAAAGGGCCAAAACTAAAGAAGCTTTTAACTATTATAAAAATATCAGAAACCATGCCAAAACAATTATCATTCTTTCTAAATCAAACTTTCTTCATAGACATGCTAACAAACTACTAAGCAACCCAAAAGATAACAAAATATTCTTGTCTGTCCTTAAGTCATTCAAATCTAACTTCACTACCACCTCTTCCATTCCACCATTACAGTCCCCCAATGGAAATCTAGTAAGTGACCCACGTGGAAAAGCCAACCTTCTTGTTGATATTTCTTCAACAAACTCACCCCTAAATACAGAAAATCACAATATTCCTGTACTTGACATTTATTCCCCTCAAATACCTCCTTTCAAGATTCATACAAGATTCGTACAAGCTGTATTACAGATTCTCTCAATAGACAAAGCTACTGGTAGAGATGAAATTCCTTCAATAGTACTTAAAATTTACTCCCCAGTGTTGGCTCCTGTATTGGCAAAATTTTTCCGCTTATGCATCCGTACCTCAAGTTTTCCAGCCTCTTGGAAAGAAGCAAATATCCATCCTGTTCCTAAAAAGAGGGCCACTTCTGAGCCTTCAAACTACTGACCAATCGCCATAACTTCCTTTCCCAGTAAAATTTTTGAGACACTAAGAAACAAACACATAGTCAAGCACCTAGAAATCAATAAATTAGCCAATGATCAGCGGTTTAGATTTAAACATGAACGTTCAGCTGTAAACATTCTTTGTCATCTTACCCATCATATTAACAAAACAATAGACCAACATGGTGAAACACACACATTAGCACTTGATATTTCAAAAGCATTTGACAGAGCATGGAACTGGGCCATATTGTCTAAGATGTAACTCAATGGCCTTGCATCACTGGTTCCTCTAACTTCTTCTTACCTTCATAATAGAAAAATACGGGTTATGGTAGATGGAAGTTACTCCCAGTTTCATTCCATAAATGTTGGTGTACCTCATATATCAGGTTTGGCCCCAAACCGTCTCACTCATTCATAAAAATGAGCTACTATCTGTCACTCACAACCCAATAAAATATTATGCTGATGACCTGACACTTCATAGTTCTTTCACATTTAGCACCACCTTTTCACAGTCTAATATAAATTCCTAAATAAACACAACACTTTCTCTGAACCAGGACCTTTCTAAAATTAAGCAATAGGAACAAACAAATCTGGTCTTATTTAATGCTCAGAAAACTAAATACATTCATTTTTCCAACAGAAAGAATCCTTCAGACTTCCACATAATTTTAAATTATGTCAGTATTCCCATATCCACTACAATTGATATCCTAGGTGTCACACTTTATAAACACCAATCTAAGCTGGACAGTTTATGTTGAATCCCTTGCTAAAAATACTTATAAAAATTTGGGACTCCTGTACAGAGTTCGTGATATCTTCACTGATGAACAGTTGGTTACAGTATACCAAAGTCATGTGCGTTCTCAGATCGAATACTGTTCACCACTGTGGAGTGGATGTGGAGTGGTTGCATTGAGGCAGTTGGACAAAATTCAAAATAAAGCCATCTGATTAATCGATAATCCTGCCATTACGCAGGATCTTCCTCCATTATCAGTACTTAGAGATGTTGCTTCTCTAGCATTATTTTACCGATATTTTTACCGTTAGTGGTCTGACGAACTTGATTCAATTGTGCCTTCCCTTCACATTTTCTCCCGAAATACTCGGGCAGCTGGGAGAGCCCATGAACTCACACTCTCTCCCCCACAATGCAGAACCTCTGCTTATAAAAATTCATTTATCCCCAGAACAACTACTACTCTGGAATTCACTTCATGGGAGTTACTTCCCACAAACATTTAATTCACTTTTATTTTAATCCATTTGTTATATTTTATGAATGAAGGATGCCTTTAGGCATATGGACTTATTTTTTTTAATTTCCTTTGTTTTTCCTTCCTCAATTTAAAAAAATCATCCATTCTCTCCCCATTTCCCTTCCTCCCTCCTTCCTTCCCCCTAAAAACTTTTCCACTTTCCTTCCTCCCCTCTTGGCGGTCATTTTTTTTTTATACGTTCAGTTAAATTTCTATCTTATTTTTTCCCCACCAGTGATTCTTCTGTTTAATAATTATTATTCTCTTTTACTCAAGTAAATGTTTTCCTTCAGTTGTACTTACTAGATATCTTACCAAAAAATAGTTTTTCCTCTCAGTAAATTTTCTCATTTATTTTTCCTTTAGTTAATTATCTCCTTGAGTAAATAATGTTTCAGTAAGTAATTTCACCAGTTATAATTTTCTTATATATATATATATATATATATATATATATATATATATATATATATATATATATATATATATATATCCCACAGGTGTATTTTGCTAATATTGTTTCTTAGCAAGTTTTGCCCTGTTTTCATCCACCTATACTTATGCAGTTGGTTTTTCTACCTTTTTTTCTCTCCCTTAGACTTTTTTTTTCCATTAGTTTTTATGAATATTTTTGCAAGTCCATTTTTCCGTTACAGACTGTCTTTCTTCTACTCGTTTTTCGACCAGTCTCTCTTCGTCGATTAATTTTCCTCTCGTTATTTTTCCAGTACGTAAGGTTTCTTTTCAGCATTTTTTTCCTTCAGTCGATATTTCTTTAAGTTATATACCCAGTTCTCTTCCTTCCAGTCTTTCCACAAACTGATTTATCTCCAGGAACATAGCCTACATGTATATCCTCAGGTCTCTTTCATACTGTCAATTTTACTTCTTGTTTGCCTATTTTTCCAAAGTCCCTTTAAGAAATGTTTCCCCTGTTCAATTGTTTTTCTCCCAATTTTCCTGCGGTTTATAATTTTTCATCTTGCACAGCTTTCAAGATGATGATGATCATGATAATGATCATCATCATGATCTTCGTTACATGTCATCATCAATGGCAGCAGCAGCGGTTGCAGCAGCTTCACTGCATTTTTTTTTTAGCAGTTTTAACTATCATCATCATTATCTTTCCACTTATCTATCATCTACGGTCCGTCAACTCGTCAGTCAACCAATCATTGTCTTAGTCATCTGACTATTCATCTCTCTCTCTCTCTCTCTCATCCAGGATGGCCAGAGAGAGAGAGAGAGAGAGAGAGAGAGAGAGACAGACAGACAGACAGACAGAGAGTACTGTTTCTAGATGCATTCTTTCCCGTACAGAAGGAAAAAGACGTCATCACTATTTTTTTTTTTTTCTGCCATCTCTCCTTCCTTCCTCCAGTTTCTAATTCACCCTTAAGTTTATGAGGTTTTTGTGGTCCAATTTCATATTTTAAAAATGTCAGGCGTCAGCACAAAAAGAATGTCAGAGTTGTTCCGACCATGCGGGGGTTAATAGTGACAACATTCTGACTTCCATGACCCTCCCTGAGATAAATAAAATCGCCTGACTTTACCAACAATAAAATACTGAAGTTAGTCTCATTATGAGAAAAATTTGTCTTCCTGTAATGCTTACCTATTTTTACATCCACTTTATTAGTACACTTTTCATCCTATAAAATCCAGGTTATTTGTACTGTATTTCGTTTTCGATTTTTTTTTTTAGTAGGCTACAACAAACTTGATGGTGCATGACTTGGCACGTTCAAGTACTAACTGGAATAACCAGTTCGATCAAGTCCCTTTTCACCCACCTGTACAATTTGGGACCTGGGTGACATCAGACTACTGCCAGTCGTGTTCTGGGGGAAAACTGAGACTCAGCGGAAACTACTTGGCTGCCTTAATACCCTCGTGTAGTCGATAGGCCACCTTCTTCACTTCCTGTAGTATTTATTAATTTTCCTTCATTCTTGTTGTTGTTCCTGTTCTCATATTTATTATTTTTTTATTTCAGTCAGCTTTTTCTTGTATATTGCCTTTACCTTTTTTGCATTATTTTTCATATTTTTTCCCCCTTTTCTGTTTTCTGCGATTTTTGTATCGTACAGTATTTCAACTGTCCACTTTCACTTCCTTTCCTCTCTCAACCTATTCTTATATCTCTGTTGTCTTGCTTGTGATTTCTGTCTGTCTGTCTGTCTGTCTGTCTGTCTCTCTCTCTCTCTCTCTCTCTCTCTAACGTAATATTTCATCTCTCTCTCTTCATCTCTGCTTCCATTACTTCTGGCCTCTTTGGTAGCATTCCTTCAGCATAACGGCGGTCAAGCAGCACCCGCCTAACTACATGTTTTCGCCAAGTTTCTGCCCAACTCTTTAATGCAAGAGATGACCGGTATTTACGGACATTCAGGCACACAACTAGTCAACCCTTTAACTGTCTTCGGCAGTCTGTCGTTCCCAGTGTTTATAATGTCCAGTATTATGATTGTATATTGTCCTCGCATGTGGAAATAAATGGATAGTGATTTTAACTTTTATTTTGTACTGATTTCTTTGGAAAGGACATGTTTGGTAGGCTGGCATCATATTGTTCTTTCTTCTTGCGTAAAATATCTCTCGCTGTCTGTCTCTTTCACTGTCTCCCCTTCTCATTCCCTCTCCATTTTTTCATCCTCTCTCCCTCATTCCCTCCCCATTACCTTCCATCTCCTCAACTTTCTCTCCCCAGCTGTATGTTCTGACGTACAGTGTGAACTTAGTTGTTAATCAGTGCCAGAGAGACGAAGCAAATAAGGGTAGCAGGAGGGAGAGGGAGGGAGACAAGGAGGGGGTGGGAAGGAAGGAGGGTGAGAGTGTGGAGGAATAAGAGAGAGGAAGACGGAGCTAGGAAGGAAGGGAGAGTGAGATACAGCGTGGGAAGGAAGGAGTGTGAGAAAGGAGGAAAATAGGCAGGGAAGGAAGAATGGAGGGATGGCGTGACAGAGATAAAGGAATCTAAAGAGCTAAGGAGAGAGAGAGAGAGAGAGAGAGAGAGAGGAGGTAGGTTGGCATGAAGGGTGCGAAAGAGGAATGTAGGTAAGAAGGGAGGAAACAAAAAGGAGAGGAGAAAATTGACGAGAGAAGATAATAATAAAGTGACCAGCCATAGTAGAAGGAAAGGAGGGGAGTAAAAGATGGAAGGAAGAAGTTTTAAAAGTGGAAGGGAAAGAAAAATGTAAACGAGAAGGCAGTAAGAGTGATGAGAGAAGGTGGAGGAAAAATGAAAAATGTATAGGAACAAAAAGGAGAAAGAAAGCCAAAAGGAAGAGAACGAGAGATTAAAGAGTAAATATCAGACTGGGAGAAGGAAGAAGGAACAAAGAAAGAGAAAGAGATGGAGAGAGAAACATCAGGACGAAAACAGGAGGGTAGGGAAAACAGAGAGAGAGAGAGAGAGAGAGAGAGAGAGAGAGAGA
>NC_136957.1:25523116-25538116 GCF_032717465.1 Coenobita brevimanus | reverse complement strand
TTGTCTGTCTTTTAGTACCCATTTGAGGCCAGGATAGTATTCATTGGCTCTTAGACCCTTGGTGGTGGCGATGGTGTATTTGATGTTGGTGTGGGCATTGTGATGGTGGTGATGTGTTGTTAATGTGGATGCTGCGGTGCTTCCAATTGTTATTCTTGCTATTGTAAATGCTGCGTTGTTGGTATTGCTGCTACCATAGCGATTGTAGTAGTAGTAGTAGTAGTAGTTGTTGTTCCCTAGGCAGTCTGGCCGAACAGCCCCGAGTCCCTTAGGAAGGCCATGGCCGTTGTTGTTGGTGGTGCTGATTATGGTGGTTGTGCTTAGGTCATGATAGAGATTATTTCTATCCTCGTGATGTGGGGGTAGTGGTGATGAAAATATTTTTCTGCTCATGGTCCTGTTGTTATTGTGATGGTAATGGTGGAGGTGATGATGTGGCTGTAATGGTGGTGATAATTCTGTTAATTTCTGTTCCCTTGTTGCTGATAGTTGTTTTCGTAAATGCATCTTACTATCTAATCATTAACGCTTTAATGGGATTCCGTAATTCTTATTTTCGTATTCTCCTTTCTCCTCCTAATTCTTACACCCGTATGCCCATCTCATTCTTTCTTCAATTCTACATCCCCATTCCCTTCAGCTATAGCAAGGCTCTAAGGAGTTGTAGATTAAATCCCTGTATTTGCCCTCAAATTTATCATCTCTGTTTATCGTTCCAACACCCGCCTAGCTCCTTAGGGGATTATTGGACTTTTCACATCTTTTTCATTCTGTATCTTTCCTTTTCGTCTTTGTGTGTGTGTGTGTGTGTGTGTGTGTGTGTGTGTGTGTGTGTGTGTGTGTGAGAGAGAGAGAGAGAGAGAGAGAGATCAAATGTTCATATTATATCTTCTCTCTCTCTCTCTCTCTCTCAGTCTTTTTGTCCTACTCATCCTCCCTCCTACCTCGCTCTTTACACCATCGTGCCTCCCTTTTCTCCCTCCCCATCCATTCTTCATACACCCCATTCCACCTCTTTTCTTCCTCCTCCGGTCACCTCACGTCCTCCTTTTCCCCTACCAGTTTCCCTAGTCACCTCCATCGCTTTCCTTCCTGTTTCTCCTGTCAATTTTCTGTTCTCTTTCTTTCCCTCTTTTTGCCTCCTAGTCTTACTTTCCCCCCTTTCCATCGTCGCCTTCACCATCCTTTCTTTCCTCTAGCCAACGTCGTTCTTTCCTTTCCTCCTTCTTCACTCCCTTACTTCCACTCCTTCCATTCCCTCCTTTCTACCATTTCCATCACTTCTACCTTCCCGACTTTCCTTTGTTTCCTCCCTTCCCTGTTTCCTTCCATCTCTTCCTTTCCCCCTTCCCCTACCTCCCCTTCTTTCCTACCTTCCCTCCTTCCCTCTCTCCCTCCTTCATCCACCCACTCTTCCCAAGTCAAAGCTGACCACACATTCTTCACACGAAACGAATCTTTCACGTTCAGTTTGTATTTTGCCTCTGTACCTCCGCAATCTTGTTCATCCAGAGAGAGAGAGAGAAAGAGAGAGATCTGATATGTCACATTGTTGCCAAAGGTTAAAATAGCCTGTAAGTTACTATTAATACTGATATCCAACGCTTTTGATTATTCTTTCAGATTAATCTGTTAATAATGATCTTATGTCTTTTGTTGATTGAATACAAATTTCATATAAGTTTGCTTTTTTTATAACTCTCTATTACCCCTACCCTTTCTTCCCTTCCTTATTTTTCCCAATCCATTCTCCCATCACTCCCTTCCCTTATTTCGTTTCCTACAGCCTCGCCGCATCTTCCTTCACCTTTCTAAATTCTGTGCATCATGCTGGTGTGCGTCTGGCAACCGGGGCATTCAGATCATCCCCGATTCCAAGTTTGTTGGTGGATGCTGGTGAACTCCCCTTGGATTTGCGGCGCCAGTTGCTAATGATGAGGTGTTGGTATCTTCTTCACCGCATTCCAGACTCAATTTCTTGTGCCATTGTCTCCCAGGATTCTCGATCTTCTGTTTTTGACACCCGTCCTAATTTCCCAAAGCCATTTGGTTACTAGGTCAAGTCTGTTATGTTAGCCCTGTCTGTTCCGAGACTGGCAATTTGTCCACATTGGATCCCAAGGGTGGGTTCTTGGCTACTCCCTCGCGTGACCTTTTGTAGGTCCATTGTTGAAAAAAGGGCTCACTTCCCTCTCGGGTGTCCCTCTCTCTCTTTTTAGAACATGCCTCCATTCATGAGGGTTCTGTCCCCGTCTGTACTGACGGGTCTGAGACTGATACTGGAGTAGGATTTGGTGTTGCCTTCCGTTGCTTTAGTAGGGGCGGTAGCCTTCCTGGCATTACTTCAGTGTATACGGCGGAACTGATTGCAATTTTATATGCTGTTCAAATTATTTTTACTCTCCCCCAGTCCTTTTTTGTGATTTTTAGTGACTCGCATAGTGCTTTGTCTGCACTGGAGTCTTTTAATGCATCCCATCCATTGGTTTTATCAATTTTAGAGTGGCTTTTTCTTCTTGGCCGTCGTGTAGACTTCTATTGGGTTCCTGCACATGTTGGTGTGGTGGGCAATGAGAGGGCAGATACTTTAGCTAAAGCTGCGTCTTCTCAACAGCCCCCAACCGACTACCTACTTCCTGCTTCTGATGTAACACCTTACTTGCGGTACGCAATTCGTACGTGTTGGCAGAGACAGTGGGATGTTGCTTCTCACAATAAACAAAAAGAAATCTTTCAGAGAGTGGTTGTGCCAAGGGTTCTTCCCTCTACGTCTCGGCGATTGGAGGTGGCTCTTGCTAGGCTTCGCATTGGGCATTCGCGACTTACACATGGGTTCCTGATGAGTGGTGAATCTTAACCGTACTGTGATGACTGCCTTGTTCCCATTACTGTCCGTCACTTGTTGGTGGAGTGTCCGAGTCTGGGGGACCTACGTCAAAGATTCCTCCATAGACTTAAGGGGGCAGATGGTGCCTATTGTTTGTCCTCGATGCTTGGTGAAGCCTCTAGCGATTTTAGTGATGTTTTTAGTTTTCTTCAGGAGGCGGGCCTCCTGCCACTTTTATAAGTAACTGATATTTTATAAACTATTCTTTTATTATTTTCAGTGTTTTATTCGTACTAAAAGATATTAACTTAAATTTGAATATGCACTTTTCATTTTGCTGTGTTTTTTACTTTGTCGTCCGGCGGCATATGACCCTGGCAGTTGCGCCGCCAGATTTTAATTACTTTCAATCAATCAATCAATCAATCCTTCACCTTTCCTTTCTCTACCCTCCCACTCCTCTTCCTCCCTCTGTTCCTCTTTCCTCCTCCCCCTCCTTTCTGTTTATCTTTCCTAGCTCTCCCTCTCTCCTTCACTCCTTTCTTTTCCTTTTCTTCAATTCCACGCTCTTCATAAACTTGTATAATTAGGGAATAAGCTCTGCTTTTATTAAAATTAAAGTAAGTCCACCTAGCCAGGGTCGTACTGTAATGTCTCTGTGGTCAATGTATATGTGTACCTCTTCTAAACTCGTCTCACTCCCCTTCCTTCCCCCTTTTCCTTTCCCTCTCCCTCTCCTTCTTACCTTTCTTCATTCTCTGTCTCAAACAATCCTCACCTTTCTCTCTCCTGTTTTTTTTTTCTTTTTCCACATCTCTCCTTCCATCATCCCATCCTGTCTCACACTCTTTTATTTGTTTTCTCTTTTGTCCCATCTCCTCCCTGTTTTTCCTTGGTTCCAGTGCCTTCCTCCATTGTTTCTCTTCCTCACTCAGTCTCCTTTTCTCCTTTCTTCCTTACCAATGTTCGTATTCTCTTCCCTTCCTCCCGTCCTCTCTTTTTCCATTTCTCTCATGTTCTTTATCCCTGTCATTTTCTCTATCCTTCTTTCCTTCTGCATCCCTCTCCTTTACGACATATTTCTCCCTTACTCCTTCCCCTTTCCCCCTTTCTCAGTCCCTTTTCAGTCCACCATGTCTCTCCTTTTCTCTACCCTCTCACCTTTCTCTCTCCCTTCCATTTTCCATCGCTCTCCCGTTCTCCGTCCTTCTGTCTTACTACATTCTTCTCCCTTTTGTCGTCCCTCACCGTTTCTCAATCTCTCTCTTTTTCTCAGTTCTCCTTCATTCTCCTTCCCTATTCCTTTCACCTTCCATCTTCCGTTTCCTATTTTTCTTCCTTCATCCTCTCCCATTTTACATTCCTCTCCCTGTTTCTATCCTTTTCCATTCTCTATCTCATTTCCTTTCGTCATTCTATCATTTATCCTTTCGCTCCCTCTCCCTGTGTCTTTCTATTTCCTCGTCCCTGCTGCTGTCTCCATTCTTATCCATTTCTCCACATTCTTCCAGTTTTCTTCCCTCCCTACACCCCTTCACCCTCTTCATTAATGCATTTGTCCACATTCTTCAGTCTTAGTCCTCTCTTCTCTCATTTTCTCCTCCCCTTTCCCACTCCTCTCCAGTAAGCACTAATAATGTGCTTAGCTTTAGTAACTGGAGGTGAAAACCAGGCTGTGGTGTGTTCTTGTTAGAGAGAGAGAGAGAGAGAGAGAGAGAGAGAGAGAGAGAGAAAGAGAGAATTTGCGGTCCTCTCCAGGTAGCCTGGTCGTAGTAATGAAAGACTTACTGATTTGTGAATCTGAAGAAGAGGATGGCAAGGCAGAAGACAGTAGTGTAGAAGCGCCTTCCTCACCACACAGACATTTCTTGAATTTATTATGCTGGAAAAAGGTGAATGAAATGTTATGGAAATGTTAGAAATTATCACCTAAACTGCAGCCACAGAATGTCAGACATAAAGCAGTTATTGACAGTATTTAGCCTAGATTATCAAATTATTATTTTTGAAGGCTTATTAAACAGATAAGCAAAGCGCGAGTGTAATACAGGAGTGTGAGGTAAAAAGGAGAGTGTATATCAAGTTCAGCCGATGTGTTTATTGAGGAGAGAGAGAGAGAGAGAGAGAGAGCATAAAACCCAGTTCTCCGCACACTAGTGACCGCTGGAGGCATAAAGTCCCTCCACCTCTCTTTCATTACCTCCTTTCCCGTTCTTGCCTTCCCCTTTATCTCTCTCCCCTCTCTTCTTCCTCCTAACATTTTTTTCTTTCTTTATGCATTGCCCTAGTGTCATAATTCTCAACTTTTTTTCATCCATCTCCACCTTCCTTCTCCACTCATTCTTCTCATTCCCCCCTCTTAATTGTCTTCTCTCCCTCCATCTCTTACTTTCTCCATCTCCACTTTCCTCATCCCCCTTTCTCTCTCTCTCTCTCTCTCTCTCTCTCTCTCTCTCTCTCTCCACTGATCTTGCCTCTCTTCCCTCCTTCAGTCTCCATGCCTTCCCTCCCGTTTTCCTCCCTCAGTCTCTTACTTTCTCCATCTCCACCTTCCCTCCCAGCCTTTCTATCTCTCTCCATTGATCTTGTCTTTCTTGCCTCCCTCAGTCTCCTTGCCTTTCCCCTTCTCTTCCCCATCTCCACCTTCCTTCTCTCCTTTTCTCTCCCTCTCTCCCAGTGTTCCAAATAGCTCACCGTATTTAAGGGGGTCATCAGCTTCACCAGTGATGGCCTTCCAGGGGGTGGTGGGGGGCGAGTGGAGCGAGTCATCTACCACTGGGTGTTGTAAGCCCCTCCGGTAATGGTTTATGAAAGCAGGAATATATGTGGCCATATGCAGAGGGTAATGGATGTCAGAGAATTGTTCACTGGTTCAGGATGCACTATTTCCAGTATCATATATATTATGTGTTTCATCTTCAAATCCCTCCCCCCCCCTCCGAATTGTATAGCCCTGAGGAAGAGTATTTCTAAACTTTCTTACAACTGATATGATGAAACTGTTCATAGACTCGGCATATTTCAAGCAGTTCCATAACGTAATACCCACCACAGAGTGGAGACAGGGTGGTTAAAAATCACCAGTGATAAGTTTTAAGGCTTGATATGAACTTAGCAGCTTCAGTCTTCTTCTCAAGATGAACATTGTTACGTGGCTGCAAGTGAATTGCTATGTCTCCTAATTCTCAAAGTAAAAATGATTAAATTTACGTTCTTCATTTACTTTTTGAATGAGCATATACATGTAAATTAAATATCTATATCCATCATAACAAAACTGAACATATTATATTAGAGGGGGTCTTTATATGACCCAGGGTGGGTCTCCTTGCATAGTCCATTTCCATGCGTCTTCATTGTATCCGAGGGGGTAGGCCCCCCCCCCCGCAATTCCCATTCCTCCCTGCACCTCCGTTCCTTCCCCCCCCTCTTCATCCCTCCATCTTCTGCATCTATTCACCATTGATGCTCCACCATCCCATCCCTCCTTCCTTCCTTCTCTCCCTTCATTCCTCTCTTCCTTCCATTCAGTTCCTTCCTCTTTTCATATTTCGTTTTGCATCTTTTCCTCCACGTTTCTCCCATCCCATTTCCACTTTCTCCCTCCATCTCTCCCGTCCTTCCCTCTGTCCAAGCGTTATCCGTTTCGTTCTTCTCTCTGTCCTTCTCTCCCTTCCTCCTTCTCTGCCTCTGTTTCTCCATCCCTCCTTTCCCTCCCTCTTTCTTAACGTTTCTTTCTCCCATCCTTCCTTCATCTCCGTCTTTCTCTTCATTCCCATAGATTTATTCCTCCCTCCCTCTCTCCCTTGATTCTATCTCCCCCACTCTCTACCGCTTTTCCTTCTCTTACGTTTTCCTTCAATCTCTCTCTCTCTCTCTTAACTTTCCCGTCTTCCTTCCTTCTTTTTTCGCCATCACTTTCTCTCTCTTTTCAGTTTACTCCTTCATGCCTTTTTCCCTACAGTTTATTTTTCGTCCAATTCATATTCTTTTCCACACGTTCGATTTTCGATCAAAAAATTTTTCTATTAGTGTTCTTCTAATTGGGTGGTCTATAAATCCCCCATTTAACATTTTCCTTCAGTCAGTATCTCACAGTGAATTGTTCCTTCAGTTAAGTTTTGCTTCAATTTCTGTGTTAATTTTTCATACAGTGGTTTTCCCTGCAATTTAATTCTCAACCAATTCTCTCAGAAAAATTTTCACTCCACTTATTTTTCTCCACTTGAAAATGCTCCATTTTTGTTTTGTTTTGTTTGTTTTATTTCATTGACTCTTTTCTCCAGATAAACTTTTCCATCCCTTTTATTTTTCTTGGTGTTGTTTCTAGTAAATGCTTTCCTGTAGAAGCTTTTTCCCGGTAATTCTCATGTAATTGCTAATTCCTCGATTTTCTGTTTCCAGCCTTCCGCCATTTTTAACACCTTTGCGCTTGCGAAGTGAGACAGGGTGTTATACTTCTACCGACTTGCGTGTGTGTGTGTGTGTGTGTGTGTGTGTGTGTGTGTGTCTGTGTGTGTGTGTGTGTGTGTGTGTGTGTGTGTGAGTTAAAATCATTTTGACAGTAGGTAAATTTTTATCTGAGTTTAACCCAACTTATGTGCGAAAGGGTTGAGAAGGTCATCCATGTAAGGTTGACCTTCTGTTGAGAACAATTGGTCAAATGCACAAGGTCACTGGGGCTTAGATTAAAGTCTGACCTAGCAAGAGTCAGATTAAGGAGTTTTTATCCAGATTTTGATCAGAAGTTCGTGGAAGGAAAAGGCGAAGGAACGGAGGGAGCCAGATTTGAGGAACAACTTTAGTCAAAGGTCAGGGTGGCAGAAAAAAGAGCAAACTCTACTTGTGTGTTTGTTACAAGTCTGAAAAAAAAATAATAAACCTTCTGATCTAGAACAAGCTTGGTGAAAGGCTTGAGGATCAGCCAACAGGTTGACCTTTTTGTTTATTAAGAATTGGTCAAAAGTTAAGGTCATATGGCAAGATAAACAATTTTTATCCGGTATGAATTTAATTTTGAAGAATGGTTCAGGACAAAGAAAGAATATTGGCAATCGATTTTAAGAATATCCTGTAATTAGTAAAAGGTTAAGGTACAGGTACAGGGAAAGGTCAAAGGTCAAGGTTATAGCACAAGGTTACTTCAGTCTGTTTTTAATTGACTTGAACCAAGCATGGTGGAAGGGATATGGGTCAGCATGCATGAAGTAATCTGATTTTGAAAGTTGTTGCTCGAAGGTCAAGGTCACAAGGCTAAGTCTAATGTTGGTGCTGAGACCAGCTGGTGGGCGTGGATGTTGCACTCTGAATGCTTCTTGTTACCGAGCTGGTTTTCATTCAGTTCATTTTTTCTCCTTTAAGTTATTTTTTCCCTCAGATAATTATGTACTTTCTTCCTCCGAGTCTTTCGATCAGATCATTTTTTTTTTAAACAGTGTAGGTTACATGATTCTTCAAGTTAAATTATTCTACAATCACGTTTTCATCCCGTTAGTTTTACGCTCATTTAGCCTATAATCCCAGCTCCGACCCCTTCTGTTTCCTTCATTCAAATATTGTTTTACATTATTCCAACATTTTATGCTTCTCCTTACTTTGTTACTGTTATCATCATCATCATCATGTTCTTCGTTAGTTATCATCATTGTATTCGTGGTGATCATCAGTGCTGTTCACCTCCACCTCCTCCTTCTCATCATCATTATTCGTTTTGTTAGTTATCATCATCCAGTTTCAAGATCATCATTGCTATTCTCCTCATCATCATCTTCCTCCTCTTCCCTCCTTCTCACCATCATCATTATCACATAATTATCATTATCATCATCATTGCCAGAAATCTTTTTCTTCAGGCTGACACATAGTATTCGTCATACACATAAATGCTATGCGCCCTTCTCCTCCTCCTCTACTTCATGATAATCATAATCAACATCATCATCGTTAACTATCATCATCGTATGTGGCCACGATCATCATTGTCATTCCTGTCCCTCCTCCTCCCTCCTCCTCCTCCTCCTCCCCCTCCTCCCTCCTCCCCTCCCTCCTCCCCCTCCTCCTCCCTCCTCCCTCCTCCCTCCCTCCCTCCCTCCTCCCCCTCCTCCTTCCTCCTCCTCCTCCTCCTCCTCCCTCTCTCCTCCTCCATCCACATCATCATCATCATCATCATCATCATCATCATCACGATCATCATCATCACTACTACTGACGATGTTTTCTTCCCTCACTTCTATCTTCTCTTATCTAGTTGCCAGACGCCATAATCCCGGTCCAGGGGTGGCCATTTGACTTTGAGTTATTTGTTTTACGGGGAGGGCGCACTTAACCTTCCACCAACCTACACTTGCTGACACGTAGGGAGCACTTATGGTTTGGCTATATGGTTACCACCCAGCGTTCTCCCTCGCTTTGCACCATGTAAATACATGGCCCAAATCTGGGTTCATGTGACGTTGTGTGAGGCTGTGTGACCATTTTGTTTTTTAACATTAAATGGATTAGTTCCAGTGAAGCCTGAAATTAAAACGTGCCATTAGAGAGAGAAGAGAGAGAGAGAGAGAGATAGAGAAGAGAATGAGAGAGAGACCAAAAGATGAAAGACATGGTTACAAGGACATGATAGAGACAAGTCGGTAACTTCAAAAGGTCATAACGATCTGACTAATCTGAGGTGAAGCTAAGCGATAAAAAAGCTGCCCTGTGTATCACAGTTAATTAATACTGAGTCCAAAAGTATTATCACTCACCGCTCCACCCGAGGATTGCGTGCGGAAAATCAATATCACGAAACTGGGGGAAAAAGACCAAACTAAATTATTTTATATTGCATCGTTATGGAAACATTAATCCCCTTCCACAAAAACTAGGGATAACAATAACAGTTTGTGTAACCGAGTTTGTGTACTCTTCTATTGAATATTTGTCAACTACCTCTGCAATGTAGCAAAGATCTAGGCTACTGCAGATCTTTTTATATGTAGATATTACCTATTATTCCCCATAGAAAATCTTCAAGTCACATATTCAACCTGTAGTTCCTCCTAGTATTGGTTCCTTGTCTGCTGGCAATCGATGATTTCACAATTCATGAAGGAATGTTTAAAGCTTGGTCAGCCGTTCAAGTAGAAAAATAATTTCTAATCACGAAAGGTCCAGTGCCAGCTGCCTTTTTCTTGATATCACACATGCAGATCGTGTTTGGACACTCTCACGCTTCTCACTGTATCTCTTTGGGGTCACTTGACCAGACCTGCACATCATATTCCTGATGCAATTCATGCCGGAAGAACTGTACAGAGAGCTACAGTATCTCATTATTACTGTAACTGAATTGCCTTTGTATATGGCTTTTTTCTGTACCCTAATGCACTGTCTAGAAAAAACTGAGATCACTGCTGATTAACACACCTAGATCTTTTTCCAAGTCAGTGCTGCTGATTGTAATTCCTTAAAAAAAAAAAAAAAAAAAAAAAAGCAGTATATATTTATTGGAAGGGCTGTAGCATCTTGTATCACTTTGCAATAATAGCTCCAGGTTGAATGGCATTTACTACCAGCCATACCACTCCCCTATGTTAACCAGGTCCTTATATGGTCTATATGCTGTACTTTCTTGAGTAACAAAACATTGCCTCTTAGCATTTTGTTGTCCACAAATTGTGCTGTTTGGCTGCCGAGGCCCAGAACTATATAGCTGAGTTAAACAAAAATTCTTAATAGGCCGAAGACTGAACCTTTCGGCGCTCCATTTGTCAATGATATCCAGTCAGTTTCCAAAATCATAACTACATTGTGGCATCTGTCGGTTAACCTGTATTCAAGCCTTGCAACTTGTTCAACTTGGATTCTCAGTGCAGGAGATTTTGCCATCAACCTTTGATGAGGTACAGTACTTTGCTGAACGCCGTCTGCAAGTCCACGTAAGAAAATGTCAGTTGCACAAAACTGTTCATTGACGGAGCATAGAATGAAAAAAAAAAAAAATCATACCTGTCACGCCGAGCAGAGAGAGAGAGAGAGAGAGAGAGAGAGAGGTGGGGGTGGGAGCGTCTCCCCTCACCAATCCAATTAAAGGTACAATTCACTGTCAGTGGTTGGGAAAACACACGTAATCTGTTCTGACATTTTGTGTGTGTGTGTGTGTGTGTGTGTGTGTGTGTGTGTGTGTGTGTGTGTGTGTGTGTGTGTGTAATGGAACGGACCTAAAATATACGATTACGAAAGGAATGAGAGAGAGAGAGAGAGAGAGAGAGAGACAGACAGACAGACAGACAGACAGACAGACAGACAGACAGCAGACAGACCGACAGAGAGACAGACAGACAGACAGAGACAGACAGACAAACAGAAGGACAGACAGTTTCCAGCGATCTTCCCACATTCTATTTATAACCAGAAAACAAAAATAATCGTCTAAAATGATTGTTAAGAGGTAGGAATGGCAACAGTGCACAGCCAATACAAAAGGCACAGAAACAAGAGAGCATTCAGGACTGGAGGAGTTTTGAAGACTTCAGCGGTAGCAAGCCTCCATGTACTACATTCCACTAGCTACAAGTTTGTGGCTAAAGTGTGGAATGGAGCATTGGACATAGGTCTCCAAATCTCCTCCCATCCTGAATGTTCTCTTGTTTCTGTGCATTTTTCATCTCTTATCTATGCACTTTTTCTCTATCCCTACTTCTTAACAATCAGTTTAGAAGAAAATTTTTGTTTTCTACTTTATGATCTTTTCGTGGAAGTATAATGATGCATAAAGCTAAATGTTAGATTTGGAGTTGTTACATGCATAGCATACTGAAAGACTAAAAGGGAGGGTGGCTTCCTCTGTGAAAAGAAGTGTTTTGGCACGCTTTTTTAACTGTAAGCCGAGCTGTAGCTAACCAATATTGCACAAAATGCGTACTTACGGGTGACTGCCAGTTACTTTCTTCAGGCCAGAAACTACTTTCGAACCGTAGCTCTGGACATGCTTTTCTAAACATGAAGAGAAACATCTGGCTGACATTAAAATTTCTTCAGATTGATGTATTTCTTTCTGCCATCACTGGCCCTCAGTACTACAACAAGGCATATGGGCCGGATGGGGTCCCTCCTGTTAGTTCTCTTCAAGAACTGCAAGCTTCAGTGCTTTGCACCCTGCCTAGGCAAATTCTCTCGCCTTTGTCTGTCAACTTGTACCTTTCCTTCTTGCTGGAAGTTTGCTCCTCATCTCTCAGCCAGTCCCAAAGAAGGGTGACCACTCCCAACCCTCCAACTATCGTCCAATTGCTTTAACGTCCTGTATTTTAAAAGTTCTCGAGTCAATTCTCAATAGAAAAATTTTAAAGAGCATCTTTCCTATCACAACCTTCTTTCCGATCGTCAGTATGCGGTTCCGTCAGGGACGCTCCACTGGCGGAGAAACTTATCACCTACCTTTCAGACTCCTGGTCATCCCTCCTTTTCGGGACTTTGGCGAAAGCTTTGCCATTGCACTTGACATCTCAAAGGCTTTCGATCGAGTCTGGAATAAATCTTAAATTTTCAAACTGCCCTCCTACGGTTTCTATCCTTCTATCTGTGCCTTCATCGCTAGCTTCCTTTCTGGTCATTCTATAGCCGCTGTTGTAGACGGCCATCGTTCTTCTCCTAGATCTATCAACAGTGGTGTTCCTCAGGGCTCTGTCCTATCACCAACTCTCTTTCTTTTATTCATCAATGATCTTCTAAACTGTACATCTAACCCTATCCACTCATACGCTGATGACTCCACCCTTCACCTTTCCGTTCGGTTCCCGCAACGCCCATCTCAACAGTTACTTCAACAAACAAGGGATGAGGGTATGGCACACCTAATGTCTGACTTGGCTCGTATCTCTGACTGGGGTAAAAATAATCTTGTTGTTTTTAATGCATCTAAGACTCAGTTCTTACACCTATCAACCCGACAAAATCTTCCACGGGTATACCCACTAATGTTTAATAATATTCAGCTTAATCCTGCATCATCCTTGTAGAACATGCTTTGAGGGTTTCATTTACTCGGGACTTATCTTGGAAAGATCATATTACATCTCTTGTAAAATCTGCTTCCCAAGAGATTGGGTGTGCTAAGCCGACCTGCCTCCGCTCTTTCTTTACCCCTGCACAATTGTTGACTCTATACAGGGGTTTTATCACTTACCCCTGTATGGAGTACAACTCTCATGTGTGGGGAGGCCTCCCTCAAGCATACAGCTCCCTTCTCAATAGGGTGTGGAGTCAAAGGCTTTTTCGTCTCATTAACTCTCCTCCTCTTTACTGACTCCCCTTCAACCTCTGTCTCTTCGCCGCACTGTTGCATCTTTATCTCTTTTCTACTCGCTACTTTAATGGTCACTTGCTCCTCTGAACTGTCTGCTTGCATTCCTCCACCTCTACGACGGGCGCGTAGCACCCGTCTGGCAGCAAACTCTCATCCCTTTTCTCCGTCCAACTCTCTAATGCAAGAGTTATTAGCACCGTTACTCCCAGCTCTTTCATTTATGCAACAGGTCAGGGCCTCTGGAACTGTCTCCCTCTGTCTGTATTTCCTGTTGCCTATGCAGTCTCCAGTCTTTCAAACGCAGTGTGTCCAGGCATCTCAAAATGATCGGATCTTTGATTTTGGCTCTCTATTGTATTTTGTTGTTCTCTTTGGAGGGAACTGTTACTGCGGGCTCATGGCCTTTGGGTTTTCCTTCTTTCTCGCATAAAAAAAAAATCTGAACACTTGACAAGAGGCGACTTGGTGTATTGCACACTCGCGCACTTTGCCATTTTGTTTGGGAGTTATGAACTAATGAAGTCGAAAACAAGAACAAAATGGATATCTTTGTGGTTTGATTTTCGCAGACTCCTACGAGAAGGTTAGCACAGACTTTGCAGAGTAGATTTGCACTTGAATAACTAAGATCTTACTAGTAGGTTCGTGTTTAAAACCTGGGTTTTGCGACCGTTTTCGCGCCAACTCCCCTATTTATGTGACAGTGACACCATTTTGAACCTGTGCTATTCCTACTTATGGAGTGGCTACCGCACTCCCTGATATGTTCCAGTATTTCCAGGTTCATTATAACTTACTAATGAAATACTGAATGAGTCAGTTTTAATTAACTTATGGGGAAAATTCTTCCTTCCATGCCGACATGTGTGTGTGTGTGTGTGTGTGTGTGTGTGTGTGTGTGTGTGTGTGTGTGTGTGTGTGTGTGTGTGAAGGCAATAATTTTCCGTAGCTATGAATTTAATTCATTTGCTCCAATGAAATTTGAAATTAAATGGAGAGAGATAGATAGATAGATAGAGATAGATAGGTAGATAGAGAGAGAGAGAGAGAGAGAGAGAGAGAATAGTAGGCAAATAATTAGCTAATTTAAATACACATGAAGTTTCGGTTGCTGTTACATTTACACGTCTGGAACTTCAGCCTAACAAAGGGGGAAATGGACCATTCTAATCCGATGAGTTTTTTAATTACGGTAGTACCGTATATCAAGAATTCCTTTGTTGTGAACGTAGCTGTACGACGGTGTAACAATATTACTGTCTGTTGCTGTGCTATCAAGCTATATTCTTATGCCTCAGAGTGTAAGACTGTGAAGCATTGTTTGGCGTTGCCAAGTTACGTATAATCGATGTAGCAGTAACATTTTCAACAGTATTCATAAAACCGTTTAAATACATTTTCTCAGTTAATCTTTCATCATACATCCATCATCTGCCAGCCAACCCAGTATTGCCCCGTAAGGAACATAGAGGCCCGGAGCTAAGCTAATGGCTTAAGACTTTTCAGGTAAGGGTGACATGTATTTTGCCCCATAATGATATTAAATGAACAATAAAACCCCAACAAGCCTTTAGAATTAGGAGCCTTTTGGGCCACATCCTGTTAAAGCAATCTGAGCTCATTTACCTACCAGGCGCCTAAAGCTTGGATGATGGCAACTGGGTTGATGAACTACATCGGGAACACGACACGAAGAGCCATCCTTCATCTTTCTGTACATTTCAGAAGTGTCGCAAGAAGCTGCGAAATAGCTCTACCTAAGTGCAACTGGGGTTTTAGTTAGATCATAGATATTTTAAAATAAAAAGTTAGATAATTTTATGGGTTGTTTGTATAGGCGGTTAAGAAGTCACTGCATGATAGTATTGTGATCCTTACCCTAACGTAT
>NC_136957.1:25520020-25523016 GCF_032717465.1 Coenobita brevimanus | reverse complement strand
CCTCCCTAGGGACTCTGTCAAAGGCCTTCTCCAAATCAACAAAAACTAGGTACAGGTTGCTTTTTCTTTCCTATATATTTTCCTGGAGCTGTCAACAATGAGCCATGACATCAGTGATCCCTTTGCCTAGCATAAATCCAAACTGCATCTCAACAATACTCACTCTTTGTCTAATCCTTACGTTTCTACAACTCTTTTCATTACCTTCATTATCTGATCTAAAAGTTTATGGATCTATCATTTCCCCCTTCCAAGGCATCACCCTTTCCTTTGTACACATTTACAATCTTTCTCTTCAGCCAATCATCTGGGACAACACCAAGATTATGTTAATCGTATTTATCAAATCAGCAACTAACTCCACTCCTGTATCTCCTGGAGGCCCTCAGCATTTCAGCAATCAACCCAGACACACTTGCTGCCTTCCCTACCTGCATGCTTGTCTATTGCCCTGCTCACAGTAGCTGCATCACTTAAAGGCCAACGGCCAAGCACACAGCTCAGCTGACTCCAACCCTTTCCAGTCAAAATCCTCATTCAGCAAACAGCTACAATGCTTTCCCTGGGCGTCTTTAATATTCTTGCTGTTCACCACTACATTTCCTTCATCATTCTCCATTCTTCTCTGTTTTCCCTCTTCATTTGATTTGCCACCTTCAGTATCACATTCTTTCTTTCCAGCACTCTTTAGGTTATCCAGTAAATGTCTGTGAGTCTCAGATTTTGCCCTGTATACCTTATTTCAACTCCTATATTTGGCAGCTAAGTATTCCTCCCCTTGCTACCACCCCTTTTCAGTTCCTGGAAAAGCCGCCTTTTCTCCCTTAACTGCAGCTTCTGTACCTTCATCCCACTACCATGTTATTTTGTCTTGGGGGGAGGGGAGGCTAGTCCATCTACACACTGAATCAGTAACTCTTAGGAGACTGTTTTTGAGAGCTCAGTACTGTTCATTATCACTTCCTGTCAACATCTTCCTGTTCAGCCACCACTCTACTCATGTTACTGCTAGAAAGGTACCAATTGTTGCTTGGTTTTTAACTTCCATAGTTTCCTCCTAGGTGCATAGCTCCTCTTCTTCACCGCTCGCTAATGCCGAATACTGGCGTGCCTGTCAAGTGATGTCGAAGGCGACCATGGAGTGCCATCCATCCCTTTCTTCCGCCATCCCGACCAAGTCCCGCCACTTTCCATCCTCTGCCAATATAATCCAAGTGTCCATAAACTGCATTCTCTGCCTTCCCCTTTGCTCCTATTCCCTCCACACTTTCCAACCAAACAGGTGCTCTCAATCCCCTTAACTTTAAATAAGTGGGCAACAAACTTCAGCTGCCTTCATCTTGCGCATTTCGTAATCTCTTATCCTATTCCTGCCCTTCTCAATACTTCCTCGTTTGTCGCTCGATCTGTCCAAGGCATTCTTAATATTCTTCGTCAAAACCACATTTCCATAGCTTCTATCCTCATCTTCATATTTGTCTTTGTAGTCTACGTTTCACATTCATACATTATAGTTGACATTATACTGTAAAACATTTTAACATCCTTATCTCCATGTTTATACTTATATGGGTTACAGTCTTTCTTTACTATTCCAAAAGTTGCTTTTGCCGTTATAGTTCCTCGTTATATTTCCTTTTCACAATCTGCATCCTTTGATATTAGACTCTCTAAGTATTTATAACTTTCTCCTTGCTTTATTTGCCTCTCTCATATATTCACTATTTCTCTCATCCTCTCTCCTCTCTTCGTTATTCCCATGACCTCAGTCTTCTTAGTATTTGTCTTCAAACCTCCTCCCTCGCATGACTCTTGCAGCTCGTTTACCAATCTCTGAAACTTTTCCTCCGAATCCGCAAACAAATCTGTGTCATCTGCGTAACGAATATTATTTACATTTCTTTCTCTAGTGCATAATCTTGCCACGTCCTCCAGATCATCCATAAATTTCTGCCCATACAAGGAAAATAATTCTACTGACAGGACACACCCCTGCCTCACTCCTCTCCCAATATCAACCAAGTTTGACTTATCTGCTATTTTCACCGCTGCCCTTTGCTTTCATTACAGATTTATCAACCTTATATCTTTACCATCGACCCCTTTCTCTTGTAACATATTTACCATTTCTTCATGCTTCGCTGCTATTGGAAATGCTTTTTTCAAAATCTACGAAGCATATATATATATATATATATATATATATATATATATATATATATATATATATATATATATATATATATATATATATATATAATATACATTTCCACCTTTCTTTCCAGTATCAATTCTCAAGGAAAATATTACATCAACGCTCCTTTTACTCTTTCTGAACCCACGTTGCTCCTGTGCCTCATTACTGTCTATCTTATCATTTGGTTTTTCGGATCACGCTGAAGAACTATTTTTCCCATCTGATTATAATGCTTATCGTACAGTGTTGTTCACACTCCGCTATACATGACTTTCTTTGGAATTGTTATAAATACCGACTCACTCGTCACTTCTAGAAAATAGCCAGTGTCATCTATCTTATTCATAATTCTGTTACTCTCTAAGTACAGAGTCACAAGCTACCCTCCACTGTTTCGACTAATACTTCATCTTCTCCCATAGCCTTTCCCCTGCACATCCCTTTAATTGCTTCCTCCACTTCCTGTTTCAAAACTGGCGGTCGCTCCAGCTCATCGATATCTCCGGTCGGTCACCTCTTGTGTCAGCCTACAGCTCCATTATATATGTTCTTCCCATCTTTTCAAAACTTCCTATGTTTCCATCAGTAAATTCCTCGTTTGTTCTTGTTTACCGAATTTCTCGCTGGCCTCCTCCTTCCAGTTGCCATCCTAACTCCCTATACCTCTTCTGATCACCCTTCCAGCGTGTTCTCTTTTCCATCAACTTCAAATTTCTTCTGTCATCCACCTCCATACGTCGTTCCCCTCTGTTTCTCCGACACCATCACCTCCACCGCTCTCAGCAACGTTTGTTACCAA
>NC_136957.1:25327520-25515020 GCF_032717465.1 Coenobita brevimanus | reverse complement strand
ACGACCTATTGTCGCTCCCGCCCTCGTGAGACGGCCTATTGTCGTCTCCGAAAGTGTTCCGGTAGACGAAGCGGCCCTATTGTCGCTGTGAAAGTGTTCCGGTAGAGACGGCCTATTGTCGGCTCTGAAAGTGTTCCCGGTAGAGACGGCCTATTGTCGGCTCCCCTCCTCATGAGACGGCCTATTGTCGCTCCGAAAGTGTCCAGGTAGAGAGCGGGCTATTGTTAAGCTCCCCTCCGCTCGTGAGATGGCCTATTGTCGCTCCGAAAGTGTCCTGAGTAGAGATGGCCTATTGTCACTCCCCTCCTCCATGAGACGGCCCTATTGTCGCTCCGAAGGTGCCCTGATAGAGACGGCCTATTGTCGCCCCCTCCTCGTGAGATGGCCTATTGTCCGCTCCGAAGGTGCCCTGGTAGAGACGGCCTCCAATGTTGCTCCCGCCCTCTGTGAGATGAGCCCACTGTCGCTCCAAAAGGTCCACAGAAGGAGTGCAAGGAGCGTAGAACGGTCACCCCGGCAGGAGACACAAGCCCCAGGCCTCCCCATACCAGGAAGTGGCCCAGACAGGCCCTCACCCAGCCTCCCCTGGCCTCCACTCCCCTACGTCTGGCTCTAGAACAGACGCACCCTGACGGGCCCCAGTGTAGAGCTCGCATGCCGCAGCCCTCCCCTATCGGCGCCCCTAGACACTGGAGACTGCCAGTCCGCAGTCTCTCCCAATTCTCCTCCGGGACACCCGGGCGCCGATCTCCATACACAGCCCCTACCTGACTGACGTTAGGGCTCCCACCTCTGGCCAGAGACTTACACCAGAGGTTCCTGCGGAGCTATTCGGCCCCAGTCCCGAGGGGCCATACTCACTAAACCCAGTCCGGGAAGCCACGTGTAGCCCAGGACCCGAGAAGACATACCCTTACGAGTTGTCCCTGTGCCCCCTTGGTACCCCCTCCCCTTGGCGGTGCCTCTAGCCCGGCAGGATTGCTGACGACCGCGTGTTCCCACCTATCCCCACGATGAATACGCATGATGCTACCCAGAAACAGTGCAAGTGATTTAGGTTAAGTGTGATTTCGCCTAGTATAGTATCGTGCAGTGACTTAATATAGTGAATATCGGGGCAAGTAAGACCACAAGGAGAGAATAAAGGACGAGTGTGTGAACCAGAAAGATCAGATGAACTATATTTAAGTGAGTGACGTCCCTTATATACAATTAGTAAGACTGTGCCGCCTGAAAATTCCTCCGCGTAGTGATACACCCCTAATGCTGTGAGCTCTAAAAGAAGTAATACGAGAAAGTATTAGTGATATTCCCTCACTCATGCTGCCCGTAAATCTTGTATGACTCTCTCTCGTCCCAGTATCTAGTGTAAGTGTAAATCAAGAATAAAATCAATTACCAAAGCCTCACTTTGCTATTGGAAAACGTGTAATCCTCATTGTTAATATGTTGCCTCTCTCCAGGATTACCATAACTCCCTCCTAGCCGTCTACAAGTCACTCCACGCACCCTCTCCCTTTTCTCCACCCCCCTTGTGAAGGAACTCACTCCCCGCGCCTCCCGTGCACGCCTATATTCACTGTACCCTGAATACACTAGGATTGATTGTTATTTGGCATTAGTATCCAGATAAGCAAGTAACCTGCGAGGTACACATGTTCTAGATAAGGTTTTATATTGCTATATATTATGTTGTAATATCTGCTGATTTGTCCTGTGTCTGATTGTGGTAATATATGTGTAAAGGCTATTGCCCTAGAGTTTTTGTGTGTCCTGCACTCTATTGCACTATAAGCTCCGGTCTCAAGAAAGAGGACCCCGGCTCCACGTTAGGTGTATTAGGGGAATGAGAAGTCGAGCCTATTTACACCTAGCATTACACTGGTGGCCAGCAGTGGTTCTAGACCCGGGCGTAAAAGAGAGGTAATCAGGAATATTTGGCAAAATGGCAACCTAAACCGCACGTTCAGTTACCCAAATTTGACCCCGACCAGTATGATATACACACATATCCTGGCAATAATTAAACACTTACTGGATATTGGCTTTGAAAATGACCAACAGAAAATTGCAGTCACACTACCCACTATTGGGTAAAGCGGCGGCGAACATAGCTTTCCTAAAATCGTCCCAGAACTCACCTGGCAGAACTTTACAAAGTTCACTGTACAAGCCATCATCCCATCATTAGGGGGAAGTGGTGGCTCTATCCCAATTGGATAGTTTTTCATTCGACGGGGATTTAGATAATACCCTGATACAGAGCAAAACGCCTGATTACTGCTGCCTACCCGGGAGGCAGATGAGGAAACCCGGGATCAGCATACATTTAACACTCTGCTCAGAGTGCTCCCAAGTGTTGTTAAGCAACACTTCACTATCCATGACCCAGCAGGAGACATGGATAGAGATATACAGCTGATATGGCGCCTCCTGACCGCCTGCCCTTCACAGCAAATCAATGTTAGAAATTCTCCACCCGACCCCGGCTCCCCAGCCACACCACGTCCCACCTCTGCCTCACACCAGCCCGACCCCGGCGCTTAGCCCACCCAGGGCACATCCCTCCCATCGGCGCCCCGCCCCGCGAGAAAACCCGAACATAATTCTTGTCAACCTGTGGGAATTCACAGCCTGCAACTCCCACTGCCTCCTTCATGACATACGGGACCAGCTTAAAGCTGCTCGCCGCAGAATCCACAGCCCGGGTTCGCGTAAAGTGTCCGCCTTAGAAGGCGAGGCCCCAGGGGACAAGCTGGTGCCCATGGATGAGCCCCATTCAGGAGAACTGGAGCAGGGACAGGAGAATGAAAGCCCTAGCCAGCTGGATTTTTAGGCCCGCCCCCACACCAACCCACGGTGGCGGGGGCCATTACCCCTAAGTATTGCCCCCCAGTATACCACAAGATGAAAATAAATGGCGTGAAGGCCAGACTGCTAGTTGATACGGGAACGGCCAGGTCCTGCCTTTACAGCCACTATTTCTCCCGCTACAAATCACGGTTTGGCCCACTCCGCCCTACTACCACTCACCTTGTGGACGCGGGGGATGGCCCCCTGCCCATCCGTGGGGAAACTCGGGCCCTACGGGTCGACACCCACCAGCCGGTGTCCACCCAACATCCATTCATCATTTTTTATTCCTCCTGCCGGAGTTATTACGGGTATTTAGGACTGGACTTACTCCAAAAACTCGGAGCCACGATCGGCTGTCGCCACCGACAACAGTTACGCCCCCCACCCCGTTCCACCCCAGCCGTTTGCACATGCACGCTGCGGCCCCAGCTGAAGGATTCGCCCCCTTCCTCCCCCCAATGCCCCCCTTCCCCCTCCCTTCCCCCACCCCCCTCTCCTCCCCTTCCCGTGCCTTTCCACCCCACCCCTGCTCCTTCTTTCCCCGCCACCGTCTCCGCCGCTGTTACCATCCCCTCCCACCATGAGGCTTGGGCGTCCCTTAACAGGCCCTCAGGTCCATCTGTTTTGTTCTCCCCCCTCCTCCCCTCCGGAACCCTTTCTGCCTGCATTGTGTCCCCCACCTTCCTCCCGCCCCACCATGCTGCCATCCGCATCGCCAATCTCGCCCCGTCCCCTCTCACCCTCCCCAAGGGGCTTATCATTGGAGAGATGGAGGAAGCCGAGCCCTGTGCCCCATCCTCCTCCCACCTCCCCACCCCTCTACCCCTCTACCCCCCATCCCCGACCATCTCTCTGACCAGCAGTCAGACACCCTACGCCGCCTCCTCCTGGATTTCCAGGATTTGTTTGCGACAGGACCAGCAGATATAGGGCATACCACGTACCTGTCGCATGAAATTATACAACAGGCCCACCTATACGACAACCATCCCGACGTAAGAACCCCCGACAGAGAGAAGAGGACCGCCAGGTGCGCGAAATGGTAGAGGCAGGTGTTATTTCCCCCTCCACCAGCCCATGGTCCTCCCCCATCGTTCTAGTAAAAAAGAAAGACGGCACGATGCGATTTTGCATCGACTACCGCCGTGTGAACGACGTCACCATTAAAGATGCCACCCCCCTCCCCCACATTTACGATTCCCTAGACTCCCTCTACGGGGCGTCTTGGTTTTCTACCCTCGACCTCCAGTCTGGATACTGGCAGGTCCCCATCCATCCGGACCATCGAGGCAAGACGGCCTTTTTCACCAGTAATGGCAAACATTACAAATTTAATGTTCTGCCATTCGGCCTCTGCAATGCCCCTGCCACTTTCTCAGACTAATGGAATCTGTCTTGAGTGGCCTCACTTGGGAAATATGTTTAGCTTATCTTGATGACGTCATTGTTTTTAGCCAGACCTGGGCCAACCACTTGCAGCGCCTCCGTCGTGTTTTCACAAGAAATCGCCAGCCAGGCCTCAAGCTACATCCTTCTAAATGTGTCCTAGCCGCTAAAACCGTCTCGTTCCTGGGACATACTATTTCCCAAGCAGGAATTTCCCCAGATCCCGACAAGCTCCTTGTCATAGCGGACATACCACTGCCACAGGATGTCCACAGCATCCGCGCCTTCCTGAGACTCACGTCCTATTACCGTCGCTTCATGAAGGGATTCGTGCAGATTGCCAAGCCTCTTCATGATTTGACATGGAAAGGGGAACCTTTTCTCTGGACCGAGGACCGGCGAGCTGCTTTTCAACAGCTAAATGACAAGCTCATCTCTGCCCCCATCATTAGCCTCGCCCAACTATACCCTCCCTTTTCGCCTCTACACCGATGTGTCCCTTACTGCGATAGGCGCTGTCCTAGCCCAGGTACAGGCTGGCAGAGAACACATCATTGCCTGCGCAGTCGCACTCTGAATCTGGCTGAAAAGAATTATGCCGCCACCAAGTGAGAATGCCTTGGCATAATCTGGGCCCTCCAATATTTTAGGGCTTATCTTTCCGGGACTCAAGTCACGATAATCACTGACCACCAATCACTCCAGTGGTTACGCCAGTCGGACTCCCATAACGCCCAACTCGTCAGGTGGCGCGACACCCTAGAGGAGTTTCAGTATGAAATTTCATACAGGCCCGGAAAGCTCCACACCAATGCAGATGCCCTCTCCCGCCTCCCCATTCGTGCGGTACAGCCAGACCCGGACCTCCTACAACTCTGGCACCACAAGGAATGGCCCCCCTGGATTCCTGCCCACCTATTCCCTAAGCTATGCCGACAGGGCGACCACCTCCTAACCCCGTCCGGGCATATCCTCTTGGCCCCCGATGCGGCACGTGACACCCTGCGCCACCTCCATGCCCACAACGGCATCCACTTGGGCACCAAAAAAATATTACAGGTCTTCAACGACATTTACTGGAGCCCCAAATCCCTCCACCCTCGCCAAGGAAATTATCCAGACTTGCCGTGCCTGCGCGCTTGGAAAAGATATCACCCAGACCTCCGGACCATCGGGCCATATTACCGCCCACAAGCCCTGGCAACTTCTGGCAATCGACGTAGTAGGCCCTCTTCCCCAGATCTGGATATAAATACATGATCACTTTTGTAGACACGTATTCAAAATTCATAGTAGCCTGCCCGGCTAAGGAACATCATGCCGTCGCTGTCGCCGATGCCCTTCTCCGACACGTGTTCCCTTACTTTGACATCCCATAAGCCATCCATTCCCGATAATGCCCCCGAGTTCTCCGGAAAAGTCTGGGAGGAGCTAGCCAGGATTTTCGGATATAAGATCTCCCACTCCTCACCATACTGGCCTCAAAGGAACGCCGTATGTGAACGTAGCCATTGTACCCTTATCAATCAGCTACACACCCGAATCGAGGCTACAAAGAACGACGATTGGCCGGCGCATGTGAAAATTGTCCAGTGGGGCATGAATTCATGCCCCGGAGAAGACGGGGTTTCCCCCCACGAAAGAATCTTTGGGGAAACTCCCCTCCTACTACCCCTACGCCACCACCTGCAGCCGCCAGTTTCCGCTCCCACTACAGACCCGCTACACCTGCTAAAAGGGCGGATACACCACCTACAAAAGAATCTGGACCTTGGACCCGACAGAGCCTCCAACCCCTTCAACCCGGGTGACACAGTCATCATCGCCCAGCTCCTCACTCCCCACAAGCTCGCCCCCCGTTTCATGGGGCCCCACACAATCACCCGAGTCCCCAACCCATACCAGGTGGTCATAGACTACCACGGCACTCCCCATACCCTCCGCAACCACCACATGCGGCCTTTCTGCACGCCCACCTCCCCTGCCCCGGCCCCACACCCCCAGCCCCCTCCAGCCCCCGCACCACCCTCTACATTCACATATGAGTGCTACGTTTCCTCCTCACCCTCCCACTCCACCCCCCCTACCACCTCCGCCTTCCCAGCTGCCACCACCCCCAGCACCTCACCTGATGCCTCCCCTGCCACCCCTCCCTCACCCTCACCCCTTCCCTCCGTTGCCCCCCCCCTTAACGCCCACTCCCACCTCTTCCGCCCACGCCACCACACCCTCACCACAACCCACTACCACCACCCCTCCCCCACCCACCATGCATACACCCACTCCACCAACACCATGCCCCACCGCGCCCACAACACGCGAAACAACCCGCCCACCCCATACTCCCACTTCTCCTCCCACCCCCGACCCTTAAGACCACCACCACCCGCTTGGGCTGCCTCTCACGCCTGCCCGCCCAATACACACACACCCCTACACCACCCACCTCCCCACGACTTCACACCATCAAGCTACATCAGACCCAAATCCCCTCTACCTGTACTCCCCAGAGACTCAACACCGCATTACCACGGCACAAAACCCGGCCCTTACCCTCGGTATCCAGTATTCAGCTTTCGACCACACCAACAGCCACACCAAGCAAGATGAGAGTGAAGCGGACTGTATGGGTGCCTACCCTTGGCAAGAACCACAGACTCCGCGGGCCACACCATCTGCTAACCCTCCTCCAGTCTACCACCACCGCCTCCACCTTCTTCCTCACCTGCGACCCGGAGCAGGGAAGAAAACCCCTACACCGTCGCCTGGCAAACTGTGCTGCAACACACTCCAGCCCGTGTACACTACCTCCAACACGCAAGCATTCCACCTCCAGCCACGAAGACATGACTTTTTACAGGGAGAGTGGTAAAATGCATGACTTACAAAACAGTGCCCCTGAGATATACCATAGTGCTCCCAACAACGGGGCAAGCAAGATACAGCCCAGTATACCCGGGAACGTGCCGACACCCCCACACGGACCCCATGGGGTAGCCGCCACCAGTCGGAACACCTCCCGGCAACAGCGACATATGTCAGCCCGGGCCGTGCGCCCCTATGTCCAGCAGCCACCATGCCGTCGCCGTTGTAGGAGAAGGACACTACCTTCACGGAGTGGGATTGTTGAACCAGCTAGGGGTGGAGTTGTTCTAGACACTCCAGACGGCGCCCCTCCTCGTGAGACGGCCTATTGTCGCTCCGAAAGTGTTCCGGTAGAGACAGCCTATTGTCGCTCCCCTCCTCGTGAGACGGCCTATTGTCGCTCTGAAAGTGTCCTGGTAGAGACGGCCTATTGTCGCTCCCCTCCTCATGAGATGACCTATTGTCGCTCCGAAGGTGCCCTGGTAGAGACGGCCAATTGTCACTCCCGCCCTCGTGAGATGGCCCACTGTTGCTCCGAAGGTGCACAGAAGGAGGCAAGGAGCGAGACGTCACCCCGGCAGGAGACACGAGCCCAGGCCTCCCATACCAGAGTGGCCCAGACAGGCCTCACAGCCTCCCCTGGCCTCTGCTCCCTACGTCTAGCTCTAGAACAGATGCACCTGACGGGCCCCAGTGTAAGTCGATGCCGCAGCCCTCCCCTGTTGGCGCCCCTAGACACTGGAGACCGCAGTCCGCAGTCTCTCCCGATTCTCCCCAGGACACCCGGACGCGATCTCCATACCCCCCTACGATGACGTAAGGCTCCCACCTCCGGCCGAGACTTACACCAGAGGTTCCTGGAGCCTATTCGGCCGCGGTCCCGAGGGCCATACTCCTAAACCCAGTCCGGAAGCCACGGGTAGCCCAGGACCCGAGAAGACGCCCGAGAAGAAGAGTTGTCCCGTGCCCTCTTGGTACGCCTCTCCTTGGCGGTGCCCCCTAGCCCGGCAGGATTGCCGACGGCCTGTTCCCGCCTATCCCCACGATGAATACGCGTGATGCTACCCAGAAACAGTGCAAGTGATTTAGGTTAAGTGTGATTTCGCCTAGTATAGTATCGTGCAGTGACTTAATATAGTGAATATCGAGACAAGTAAGACCACAAGGAGAGAATAAAGGACGAGTGTGTGAACCAAGATCAGATGAACTATATTTATGAGTGACGTCCCTTATATACAATTAGTAAGACTGTGCCGCCTGAAAATTCCTCAGTAGTGATACACCCCTACTGCCGTGAGCTCTAAAGAAGTAATACGAGAAAGTATAAGTGACATTCCCTCACTCACGCTGCCCGTAAATCTTGTACGACTCTCTCTCGTCCCAGTATCTAGTGTAAGTGTAAATCAAGAATAAAATCAATTACCTAAGTCCCTTTGCTATTAGAAAACGTGTAATCCTTATTGTTAATATTTGCATAATCCTCATTGTTAATATTTGCCTCTCTCCAGTATTACCATAACTCCCTCCCTAGCCGTCACAAGTCACTCCCCGCACCCTCCCCCTTTCGCCCCCCCCCCCTTATGAGACCCACTCCCCGTGCCTCCCTCGCGCGCCTATATTCACTGTACCCTGAATACACTAGGATTGATTGTGTTGGCATTAGTATCAGATAAGCAAGTATCCTGCGAGATACACATGTCCTAGATAAGGTTTTATATTGCTATATATTATGTTGTAATATCTGCTGATTTGTCCTGTTTCTGATTGTGGTAATATACGTGTAAAGGCTATTGCCTAGAGTTTTTGTGTCCTGCCTCTCTTTATTGCACTAAGCTCCGGTCTCGAAAGAGGACCCCGCTCCACGTTAGGTGTATTAGGAACGAGAAGTCGAGCCTATTTACACCTAACATTACACTTTCCATTTCTATTTCTCTTCAGAACTTCTTCCTCAATCCTTTTGTTCTGTTATCTCTTCTCCTCCCTCCTTTCAACTGATGTAGGCCCTGGAGAGAAGGGAGGAAACTTTCATGTCTTTTCTAACACTCTCCCTCTCTCTCTCTCTCTCTCTCTCTCTCTCTCTCTCTCTCTCTCTCTCTCACTTCTAATCCCCGACTCCCCCCCCCTCTCTCTCTCTCTCTCACACACACACACACACACACACACACACACACACACACACACACACACACACCTGCCTGTCAGTCTGTTTATATAATAATTTCCTTTAATTTTTACTCCTTTGGCATAATGATTTCCTCTTTTCCCTCTGTTTCTCCATACGTCCTTTCATAGTTGTCTTTACCAGCAGATGATGATGATGATGTGTGTGTGTGTGTGTGTGTGTGTGTGTGTGTGTGTGTGTGTGTGTGTGTGTGTGTTCTTACCTAATTGTTCTTACCTAATTGTATCTTTACAGGAATGAGTCAAGCTCGTACTGTCCCGTGTCTTAAACCATATTTATCGTATATATCCTTAAATTTGTGAATTGTTTTGGCACACACTATTTCATTCGGTAGTGCATTCCATTGATCAATTGCTCTGTTTGGGAAACTGAATTTCCTTACGTCTTTATCACCTCTCTTCTTATGCAGTTTTTTGCAGTGTCCTCTTGCTGATGCTTCTCCATATGTTAAGTAATCATTAATGTCTATTTTCTCCTTCCCTGATATGCACTTATATAGCATTATCATGTCACCTCTTTTCCTTCTCTCCTGTAGTGTTGGTAGATTCAGTTTATTTAGTCTTTCTTCGTAGCTTAGGTCCCTTAAGCTTGGTATCCATCTTGTAGCGGCCCTTTGAACGTTTTCAATCTTGTCTATGTGCCTTTTGAGATGAGGACTCCAGACTACTGATGCATATTCCAGGGCTGGTCTAATGAATGATGTTATTATCCTTCTTAGCATGTCTTCATTGATGTATGTGAATGCTATTCTCATATTTGCAAGCAGTGTATACATGTTCCGTACCTTCTCGCTGATGTGGTCAGCCAGAGATAGTCTGTTATTGATAATCACACCTAGGTCTTTCTCTCTTTCTGATGTGTATAGGGTTTTATTTCCTAACTTATAATCCCAATCAGGTCTTTTTCCACTTTTACCAAACTTGATTACATGACACTTGTCCACATTGAATTTCATTTGCCATGTACTACTCCATTCATGAGGTTTATTTAATTCTTCTTGTAGCTCTTTACAAGAGTCAGTGTTAGTAATTCTCCTTTGTATTTTTGCATCATCTGCAAACATATTCAGATAGCTCTCATTTCCAGTGTTACTGTTTATATCATTTATATACACTAAAAACATGATTGGTGCCAGCACTGAACCCTGTGGTACTCCACTAGTCACTTCTTTCCATGATGAGTAGTTTCCTCTTAGTACTGTTCTCATTTCTCTTTTTATGAGAAAGTCTTGCATCCAACAAAACAGTTTGCCTCGAATTCCTCCTTGATGGTACAGTTTCCATAAAAGTCTTTGGTGTGGTACTGTGTCAAAAGCTTTCTTGAAATCTAAATAGATACTGTCCACCCATCCTTCCCTTTCCTGTATTGTGTTTGTTACTCTGTCATAGTAGCTCAACAGATTAGTAACACATGATTTTCCTTTTCTGAATCCAAACTGTCTTTCTGTTATCATACTGTGTTCTTCTAGATGATTTACCCAAGCTTTTCTTATAAGCTTTTCTAATACCTTGCTTACAACACTGGTCAGTGATACTGGTCGGTAGTTGAGTGGATTTTGTCTATTTCCATTCTTGAATAAGGGGACAATATTTGCTTTTTTCCAAATATCAGGTAGTTTAGCTTGACTCAATGATTTCTTGAAAATTAAAAATAATGGTTTACTTAACTCCTTTGCACATTCTCGTAGTACCCAACATGAAATTTCATCAGGACCACTCACTTTTCCTCTGTCTAATCTACTTAACTCCTCCTGTATTACTTTTTCTGCTATTTGTATATCTGGTAGTATGTGTGGACATGCATGTTCCACATAGTCCCTCTCAAAATTTTTTTCTTCTGTAAAAACTAATTGGAAATTCTCATTTAGTGCTTCACAAATATCTTTCTCTTGTGTATAAGTGATTCCCTCGTCCGTAATTGATTGTATTATATCTTTTACTTTGGTTTTGCTTCTGATATAGCTGTAAAACAGCTTTCGTTGATCGTTACTTTTATTTATTATATCCTCCTCAAACTGTTTTTGGGCTTCCCTCCTTATTCTTGTATAATCGTTTCTTGCCTGTTTGTAATTATTATACGCCCTGTCACTATTATGTCTTCTGTATCCATTCCACAACAAATCTCTTCTTTCTTTCGATTTTTTACAATCTGTATTGAACCATTTCTGTATTTTCTTATCTGCTTCTTTGTGCTGTGGGATGTACATCTGGACTCCTATTTCATAAAATTCACAGAATTTTTTATATACAGCATTTAAATCTTGTCCTCTAAGCTCATTTTCCCAATCAACTTCTAAGAAATACTTCTTTAGGTCTTGATAATTTCCCTTTTTATAGTTTAGGCTCTTTTTGTAACTGTCATTGCTGTTTACTATGTCATATGCTATCATGAAGTTATAATTTAGTACTGCATGATCGCTTTTGCCGAGTGGAGGGTGATATATTAAACTGTCAATATCATTTTCTTGCCTAGTAAATATTAGATCTAGCACTGAAGGTACATCAAGTCCTCTTTTTCTGGTGGTTTCCCTTACATGTTGCGTTAGGAAGAACTCTTGTACGAGATCCAGGAGCTTTTGGTCCCAACAGCTTTCTTGGCTAATTATATCTAGAGTATTCCAATTTATATTTGTATTGAAATCCCCAGTTAGTATAATTCTTTCTGATTTCTCTTCCATTTCATGTAGTAATGATTTTAAACTCTGAATTGTACTCTCTGCCAGGTCCTCATATTCATCTCTTTCCCATGTGTTTGATCTGGGTGGCATGTACAAATTGGCTACAATTACTTTACCTTCAGATGTGTTGATCTCTACTGCAATCAGTTCTACTTGCGATGGTATATCTAGTTTTATTTCATTGACTTTTAGATTTTTCTTAGTTAATATTATAATTCCTCCTCCTTTTTTTAAATTTCAGTCTCTTCTCCATATATTGTATTCCTCTAAGTTTAGTATGTCATTGGATATCCTTGGTGTTAATTTTGTTTCAGGTAGGCATATTATTTGTGGTTCATTTTCTCTGACATAATCGTTCTTCTCTAGTAATTTAGATACCATTCCATCCACATTTGAGTACATCAACTTTATCATCTTGTTTATATACTTGTCATGACATGGTTCTACTACCTTCCTCCTTTTTATTCCATCCTGTTTGTGTACCACTTTCGTACCTGCAATCCTATTTCTTTGTAAAAAAAAAATTCTTCTTCTCCTCTTCTGCTCTTCCCTCATTTTTTGTTTTTGCTTCCTCCCTTTTCTCTTTCAGTAATTCCAGTTCCTCTTGTGTTAGGCATCTTTTTATCCATACATTTTTGAACTCCTCTTTTTCCATAAGATTCTTTGCATTTTTTAGTGTCTCTTCCACAGTGTTTACACTCTGGGAAGTCACCTTTAGAGGTCTTGTCTTGCTTTTCTCATATTTCCCTAACCTTTTGTGTTCCTCTATGTCTTTACTACAGATTTCCTCTGATACTTCTTTCAGTAAGCTCATTACATTTGCCATCTCCTTTTTGTCTCTTGTGATCTTGTTTTTACTTCTTCCTCTTCTATACCAGTGATTACTATAGATTTGTTAATATCTACTGAATCTCTGACTAACTTTGGATTGTTTTGGATTATTCTTTTCACCTCCTTTTTAATGCTTTCACACACACACACACACACACACACACACACACACACACACCTGCCTGTCAGTCTGTTTATATAATAATTTCCTTTAATTTTTACTCCTTTGGCATAATGATTTCCTCTTTTCCCTCTGTTTCTCCATACGTCCTTTCATAGTTGTCTTTACCAGCAGATGATGATGATGATGATGATGATGTGTGTGTGTGTGTGTGTGTGTGTGTGTGTGTGTGTGTGTGTTCTTACCTAATTGTTCTTACCTAATTGTATCTTTACAGGAATGAGTCAAGCTCGTACTGTCCCGTGTCTTAAACCATATTTATCGTACATATCCTTAAATTTGTGAATTGTTTTGGCACACACTATTTCATTCGGTAGTGCATTCCATTGATCAATTGCTCTGTTTGGGAAACTGAATTTCCTTACGTCTTTATCACCTCTCTTCTTATGCAGTTTTTTGCAGTGTCCTCTTGCTGATGCTTCTCCATATGTTAAGTAATCATTAATGTCTATTTTCTCCTTCCCTGATATGCACTTATATAGCATTATCATGTCACCTCTTTTCCTTCTCTCCTGTAGTGTTGGTAGATTCAGTTTATTTAGTCTTTCTTCGTAGCTTAGGTCCCTTAAGCTTGGTATCCATCTTGTAGCGGCCCTTTGAACGTTTTCAATCTTGTCTATGTGCCTTTTGAGATGAGGACTCCAGACTACTGATGCATATTCCAGGGCTGGTCTAATGAATGATGTTATTATCCTTCTTAGCATGTCTTCATTGATGTATGTGAATGCTATTCTCATATTTGCAAGCAGTGTATACATGTTCCGTACCTTCTCGCTGATGTGGTCAGCCAGAGATAGTCTGTTATTGATAATCACACCTAGGTCTTTCTCTCTTTCTGATGTGTATAGGGTTTTATTTCCTAACTTATAATCCCAATCAGGTCTTTTTCCACTTTTACCAAACTTGATTACATGACACTTGTCCACATTGAATTTCATTTGCCATGTACTACTCCATTCATGAGGTTTATTTAATTCTTCTTGTAGCTCTTTACAAGAGTCAGTGTTAGTAATTCTCCTTTGTATTTTTGCATCATCTGCAAACATATTCAGATAGCTCTCATTTCCAGTGTTACTGTTTATATCATTTATATACACTAAAAACATGATTGGTGCCAGCACTGAACCCTGTGGTACTCCACTAGTCACTTCTTTCCATGATGAGTAGTTTCCTCTTAGTACTGTTCTCATTTCTCTTTTTATGAGAAAGTCTTGCATCCAACAAAACAGTTTGCCTCGAATTCCTCCTTGATGGTACAGTTTCCATAAAAGTCTTTGGTGTGGTACTGTGTCAAAAGCTTTCTTGAAATCTAAATAGATACTGTCCACCCATCCTTCCCTTTCCTGTATTGTGTTTGTTACTCTGTCATAGTAGCTCAACAGATTAGTAACACATGATTTTCCTTTTCTGAATCCAAACTGTCTTTCTGTTATCATACTGTGTTCTTCTAGATGATTTACCCAAGCTTTTCTTATAAGCTTTTCTAATACCTTGCTTACAACACTGGTCAGTGATACTGGTCGGTAGTTGAGTGGATTTTGTCTATTTCCATTCTTGAATAAGGGGACAATATTTGCTTTTTTCCAAATATCAGGTAGTTTAGCTTGACTCAATGATTTCTTGAAAATTAAAAATAATGGTTTACTTAACTCCTTTGCACATTCTCGTAGTACCCAACATGAAATTTCATCAGGACCACTCACTTTTCCTCTGTCTAATCTACTTAACTCCTCCTGTATTACTTTTTCTGCTATTTGTATATCTGGTAGTATGTGTGGACATGCATGTTCCACATAGTCCCTCTCAAAATTTTTTTCTTCTGTAAAAACTAATTGGAAATTCTCATTTAGTGCTTCACAAATATCTTTCTCTTGTGTATAAGTGATTCCCTCGTCCGTAATTGATTGTATTATATCTTTTACTTTGGTTTTGCTTCTGATATAGCTGTAAAACAGCTTTCGTTGATCGTTACTTTTATTTATTATATCCTCCTCAAACTGTTTTTGGGCTTCCCTCCTTATTCTTGTATAATCGTTTCTTGCCTGTTTGTAATTATTATACGCCCTGTCACTATTATGTCTTCTGTATCCATTCCACAACAAATCTCTTCTTTCTTTCGATTTTTTACAATCTGTATTGAACCATTTCTGTATTTTCTTATCTGCTTCTTTGTGCTGTGGGATGTACATCTGGACTCCTATTTCATAAAATTCACAGAATTTTTTATATACAGCATTTAAATCTTGTCCTCTAAGCTCATTTTCCCAATCAACTTCTAAGAAATACTTCTTTAGGTCTTGATAATTTCCCTTTTTATAGTTTAGGCTCTTTTTGTAACTGTCATTGCTGTTTACTATGTCATATGCTATCATGAAGTTATAATTTAGTACTGCATGATCGCTTTTGCCGAGTGGAGGGTGATATATTAAACTGTCAATATCATTTTCTTGCCTAGTAAATATTAGATCTAGCACTGAAGGTACATCAAGTCCTCTTTTTCTGGTGGTTTCCCTTACATGTTGCGTTAGGAAGAACTCTTGTACGAGATCCAGGAGCTTTTGGTCCCAACAGCTTTCTTGGCTAATTATATCTTGAGTATTCCAATTTATATTTGTATTGAAATCCCCAGTTAGTATAATTCTTTCTGATTTCTCTTCCATTTCATGTAGTAATGATTTTAAACTCTGAATTGTACTCTCTGCCAGGTCCTCATATTCATCTCTTTCCCATGTGTTTGATCTGGGTGGCATGTACAAATTGGCTACAATTACTTTACCTTCAGATGTGTTGATCTCTACTGCAATCAGTTCTACTTGCGATGGTATATCTAGTTTTATTTCATTGACTTTTAGATTTTCTTAGTTAATATTATAATTCCTCCTCCTTTTTTAAATTTCAGTCTCTTCTCCATATATTGTATTCCTCTAAGTTTAGTATGTCATTGGATATCCTTGGTGTTAATTTTGTTTCAGGTAGGCATATTATTTGTGGTTCATTTTCTCTGACATAATCGTTCTTCTCTAGTAATTTAGATACCATTCCATCCACATTTGAGTACATCAACTTTATCATCTTGTTTATATACTTGTCATGACATGGTTCTACTACCTTCCTCCTTTTTCTTCCTTCCTGTTTGTGTACCACTTTCGTACCTGCAATCCTATTACTTTGTAAAAAAAATTCTTCTTCTCCTCTTCTGCTCTTCCCTCATTTTTTGTTTTTGCTTCCTCCCTTTTCTCTTTCAGTAATTCCAGTTCCTCTTGTGTTAGGCATCTTTTTATCCATACATTTTTGAACTCCTCTTTTTCCATAAGATTCTTTGCATTTTTTAGTATCTCTTCCACAGTGTTTACACTCTGGGAAGTCACCTTTAGAGGTCTTGTCTTGCTTTTCTCATATTTCCCTAACCTTTTGTGTTCCTCTATGTCTTTACTACAGATTTCCTCTGATACTTCTTTCAGTAAGCTCATTACATTTGCCATCTCCTTTTTGTCTCTTGTGATCTTGTTTTTTACTTCTTCCTCTTCTATACCAGTGATTACTATAGATTTGTTAATATCTACTGAATCTCTGACTAACTTTGGATTGTTTTGGATTATTCTTTTCACCTCCTTTTTAATGCTTTTTTCCTCCACCCTTGTTTCTAAGTCTTTCTTTACTTTCACCATTTCAGCATACGTGGTTTCCACATAATTTTTGTAGCTTTGCACAGCTTCATTCACCTGTGTTATCTTCTCCTCAATATCACTGCTCTGGTCAATAAGACTGCTTACTTGCCTAATTGTCTCTGTGTCATTTTTGAACTCTTCCATAACACTCTCGTGATTGACTACTGTACTTGCCATTTCACTCATTTTCTTCCTAAGTGTACTCAATTCCACTGTTAGTTCACTGATGGTTGTGTCTTTCTTATTGGCCTCCCTTCCTAGTTTTTCTATTTCTTCCTTTTGCAAGTGCATCTGCTTCTTTATTTCATCAATTTCATTTTTGAAAGCCATTTCTAGTTTGTTTACACTTTCAACCAGTCTATTGTGAGTCTCCACTTCAACCAGTTCTTGGTAGAAATCATCATTTGCTTTTTACCTTTATTCCTTTTCTTTTCCAAATTTGCTTTACTAAAGTATGTATCCATTTTGCAATACTGAAAGTGCAGAGTATGTACTTACAATCCCCGTGTTGTTGTAGTCTAAACAAACCTTAGATGACTCAGTGTATTCTTTCGTCTTGGTTCTTTTTCCTGTTTGAACAAGTCTTGTTTAAACTTATTTTTTCCCTTTTAGTAATGAAAAATCATTTAGTCTAACCTGGTACAGAGCTTGACTCATACAAAGATACTAATTTAGGTAATGCCACTGGCCGTGTTGGTTCGATACGGAGCGCCGATGTCGCACGTCCGCCTCGATTGAATCCCTGTGTGTGTGTGTGTGTGTGTGTGTGAGAGAGAGAGAGAGAGAGAGAGAGAGAGAGAGAGAGAGAGAGAGAGAGAGAGATGTAAAGGGAAGAAGAGGAAGTATAAGGAAGGAGGGAGCGGGTAGAGAAGGGAAGGGAGACTGATAGAGTAGGAGTAGGTGCTGAGTGAAAAGTAGGATGTTAGGGTAGGCAACTTTCGCTCCAGCCCAATCACACCCCTGAAAATTACTCCACTTTGAGACAAATTGAGTTTCCAGGGAGCTGTGTGTGGGTGTGGAGAAGGAGGAGGATAGAGGGAGAGGAGAGAGTAGAGGCGTGGAGAGGGAGGTGGAGGTCAGGGAGGAATGAAGAGAGTAGGAAGTGCAGCAGATATTATGAGTCTGAGGAAGGAATGGCGCGGAGGTACTGGAGAGAGAGAGAGAGAGAGAGAGAGAGTGGGGGAGAATGTTGGAGGGTTTTAGAGGAAGGCAAAACGAGGAAGGGAGGGGGGACAGAATCAGATGATCCATGAGACATGGTTAATGTAAAGAGGGGAGGTAGGAGAGAGAATGCAAATGTAAAACGGAAGAAGAGAGGGGAGAGATACGAAGGTACTGTAAAGTAGCACTTACAAAGGATGGCAAAGATACAGAGGGATGTAGCTGAACACGGCTCGGGGTGTGGCTCTAATGTTTCTGCTGTTTGCTGTTTCCCTGTAAGTGTGATAGGAGGGGCATTGTCAACAGACGGGCTGACCATTTTATTCTGAATGCCAGTGGCACCTCTCCTCGTGCATTCTCCTCAATGTTTGGCAGGCTTTTAGGGGAGGAACATGGAGGTCCTATCTCCCTGGTGGCCGAGTGAAGGGACGACAGTGGGTGGAGAGGATTAGTGACTGTTGTTAGGTGGGGTGATGGACAGGTGTCCATTCAACAGAAGCTTAAGTGATTTGTGATGCTGTTGGTTTGGACTCCGATGCTCTGGAGACGGTAACCATCGGTGAGCTTTCCAGAGGATTCAGAAATAACAAAGGAAAAGGCTTGGTGTATTTACTAGGAGGAATTTGTTGTTACCTGGAAAGTTATATCACTGTCACTCGTGTTGATTATTACGTCATGGATGAATTGAGGACAAGGCTGGGCAGTGAGGGTATGTCTCGGGCACGAGCATGTCATTGGTGATATTTAGTCTCTTGTCTGCCACCCATAATTCCATTCACTCATAAGCAGATGACTCATCGCTTTACAGTTCCTTTACAATCACCCACCTATTCACAGAATTTGATATCTCTAACTCCCAAGTCAGCACAGTTCACTGATCGGAGACAAAATAACATTGCTTCATTTAATGCCAGGAGAACCAATTACATCCTATTTCTTATAGACGGATATTACCCGATACCTATATTACTGTACCTTCAATACAATCAATATACTTATTTCTAAGAGTATTGATATTCTCGGTATTTCTCTTAACGGTTCTCTCAGTTGGTCCTCTTACACTGGATCGATTGCTAAAACCGCCTCAGAGAAACTTGGATTATTGAACAGAATCTAATACTTTTTCACTAACGAGCAGTGAGGTGTAATTTACGAGAGTCACGTGCCATCTCAGTTCGAATATTCTTCACCCACGTGGAAAGGATGTGGAGAGATTGTACTGAAACAACTGGATAAAACACAGAACAAATCCAGAAGAATAATTAATAGCCTTTGAAGTACAAGTGAATGACTTCCCTACAGGTAAGGTGGAATATTGCCTCCCTGGCATTATTTTGCAGATACTTTCATATCAAATTCTCAGATGAAATTGCATCCATTGTGCCACCGCTCGATGCCTTTGCCCATGATACATGGGGAGCAGGTAGCGCTCATGACTGGACTGTCATAATGCAGAACTTCTTCCTATCAGAATTCATTAATTCCCCGAATTGCTTCTCTTTGGAACACGTATCCTAAGACATGTTTCTCTTCAAACTTAACCTACAGCAGTTCAAGATTAAATGTTCCATTTTTTATTTTTTTAATGAATGGAGGACACCTACAATCCGGTGTATCGAGTTTTGTTATTTAATGTGTTTTTCCTTCCTCTGATGAACTTCTGTAAAAAAAAAAAAAAAAAGAAAGTGTGGCGGCTGGAGTGGAAAGCTCAGGGGTCAAAAAGGAATCAAGCAGGACAGCTGTTAAGAGTGACATGTATAATAGATAGCTGATAAGCAAATTGAGTGTCCCCAGGGTTTAATTATGGAGCTTGTTTAAAAATACTGCAGGTCTGCAGGTGTGAAACGCAGAGAGGCCAGATGGCTCTTGAGATCCAGGCAGTGGTATAATATTCACGGCATAGCCCCAACGGCAGTTGCCTTCTGCAGTGGGCATTTTAGTAAGGATATGTCATCACCGCTGTGTGGGTTTCGAAACTGAGTCAAAAAATTGTGGAAGAAGGGAAATGAGAGATTTAAATGAGCAGCTTTGAATGTGCCAAGAACCAGTCTTTACAACTATGAGTTTGTGCATGGCCATCATCACTAGTGTCTGCTGGTGCAGGACTCTGAGGAGTATCAGATGGATCTAGTTACGTGGATACGAGGGTCAAGAGTTAACTTTACTTGGGAAGGAAATGCTAGTTATAACAAGGTCATACTCACTTTCCTTGAGCGACCAAACAATGTAAATACATTAGTTGGGTGCTCGGTTCGGAAGGCTATTTCGCTTTGAAATATAGCGTATCTACTAACAGCACTCTACTTGCAGTTTGGAGTGACTATGAGTGCATCAAAACAGAGTTCATATCAGCATCAGACGGTAGGGACACGATCCATGTCTTACTGAATGTGAGGCAGATATACTGTTTTCACTTTAACTAGGTCTAAAATTACCATTTCTCCTTCTTTAATGCTGAGTTAGAGGAATATGTTAACACTAAACTGTAGCGCTAGAAATGAAGAAGTGTAATGATAAGGATGTAGATCTTTCGCACTGTTTTTCTCCCACTGAATTATGTGATATTAGCTACAAAAGAAGAATATGTGGGCAAAGTTAGAGTAAAAAGAGTATAATCACTTAATCTGAGATACTGTAGTTTTTATCACTACAGCTTATTCCTTGAGTCCAATGATGTTGGTGATGTACATGACCAGCTACCCAAGCAGATATAAATAGATACCCCTCTTGACATCACATGAGCTATCCATCGCACAGAATTATGCCTCTATAACAGCTATTCAGTACTCAGTAGCCCAATGACTGATTAAAAATGAGGACTAACCCGTTTACTGCTCATGGCGGTTTTTTGAGTTGTCCGTGGTGCGCAGACATAGGGGTAAAATGGAATTTCCCAAAGGCCAAATATTGTCTTTGGAATTGAGAGAACACATGCCAAAGTATATAGTAACGAAATATTAGGTCAATATTTACCTTGGTAGAGCCATCGAAATGTCTGATTCCCTATTGGAATGTATGGTTTTCATTTAATTTTTCGGTTTCCGTTTCGGTTTCGGTTTTGAAGGCTCAAACATGTTTGCATGGGTCGGCCTTGGTCACCATGGCACTATATTTGAAATTCACTTGAGCAGCCAGGGCTGTATTGAGCAGTCGCACTCGGAACAGCCCAGGCTGTATAGAGCAGTTAACGGGCTAAGGAGGTTGTGGCAGTAGTGGTAATGGCAGAGTTTGTTGATGTGATAGAAGAGAATAGGTAGGTAAAAGATGATGCGCATTGAAAAGCCGGTGATGTAAAAGATGGTGTTGGTGGGATTGCAGGGAAAGCACAGATGGCACTTGAAGTAGGTTTGTGAATGATGGTGTGTGATGACCCAGGTGGAAAGTGTCGGTTGCAGTAGTATAGAGAGGGTACGTGAGTTGGGGAGGGAAGTAGTTGCTTGAGACAGGATAACACAGTTGGTGCCTTGCAGTGTCCGTTCGGCAAAGAAGAGAGGATACAGGTGGTGCTTAGTAGTAGCCCTGTGAACCATAGTATGTGAAGAGGAAGAACAGGTGATGCTTAGGAGGGTGTAGGGTGGCACTAGTTCTTTGAATTTGGGTGCATACCGCTTGCTTTTATAGGGCTGATAGTGTGTTAAAAAAAAACAAACAGAGTCACAGCTGAAGTATTAGACGGTAAAAGGTCAGCTTGAAACAATATCGTCAGGGGTTTCCCTTGGAGGATGCCTCAGACCAGTCCATGAAATCGCTATAATATTAGGCTTTGGCTGCAAAGCATACAAGGCCTACTGGCACAGAATTATGGATGCAGCAGCGACTTACTCTGTGGTACCTGTCACAGCAGAGTTTTGCAACATATCTTCAGTTCAGCAGTGTATCCAGCATGAAGCAGTTACTTTGCAACTCTTTCCAGAGAAAAGATTCTCACAACACCTCAGTCCCTGATAGGGTAAGGTTCAACGCCGTTCTAACTTTTACACACTAAAGTCATCAGAAGTCATTTACAACCCCTTCAGCAGTAGCTGGCAGTTTGAGGATATTGCTTTTCATGACACAGTAAACTGCATCAACACGTGTTTCATGACAAATGTCAATTCTCTTACACAGTATTATCTTCTGACTGACGCACTAGTCGGTATATCGAGTTGGCTACCCACTCGACCCAGGGTGATAACATGACGGACAGTAGTTCTGCCGACGAGGGTTGACTAAAGGGCTCTGACCATTTCAATGGGCAACTCTGAGGGATGTCAGTAGGTTCAGTGTGAGCCACTCCAGCACGGTGTCCTTGCTGACATGTCCAGCAACTTTGGTCATGGTGATGATGATGATGATGATAATGATGATGATGACGATGTCATTGTTATGATGATAATGAAAATGATTACGATAATGATGGTTATTCTAGTACAAATGAGGCAGCAACAGTTGAGGTAGAAGTTTAAGGGACTTGTGGGATAGCAAACTAGACAGGGAACGGGGAACCGACGGGAGGAAGAGCGAAAGGTAATGGAAAAGAGATGGGAGGAAGAGTGGGAGACTTGATGGGAGTGGGAAACCATGGAGGGAGGATGTGGAATAGAGAGGAAAGGGGTGTAGAAGAGAAGAAAGGAAGAAGAGAGGCGAGTTGGGAAAGGGGGGAAGAAATGGGAGAGAAAAGGTGGGAGAAGTAAGTGTAGATGAGGAAAGTGGAATGGGGGAAAAGGGGAGACAAAGAATAAGACGAGAGGATGACAAATAAAGAAGGGAAGGAGAAAAGGAGGTAGAGAGGGGAAAGGGGGACAGAGAAAAAGATAAAAGACGGAAACAGTGGACAGAGAGAGAAGTTGGGGGGAGAGAAGGAACGAGAAAAGGGTGAGGAGGTAGGGGACTGTAGAGAAGGATAAAAAGATGGAGGTGAAGGGATGGAGAGGAAGAAGTATAAGAGGTAATCATGAGCAAGGGAGAGGGAGTAATAGGAGAAAAATGATGATAATAAAGAAAAAAGAATTTGCAGCAAGGAAAAAAATTGGGAAATTAGAGAAGGCACAGATGAATAAGTGGCAATTTAAGGAAAATAAAAAGAATAAGCGAAGCAAAAAGAATAGTAATTAAAATACCTTACATTCAATTCGACCTATATTTTCATTATAATAATAAAATAATATTAAATTTTCCAGCTACATCTCGATGACGTCGTCGTGATTTCATTCTGACCTCCTTCAGTCGGTTTTGTTAAGGTCAGGGGAGATTTCTTTCATAGTGCAGGGGTTAATGAAGACGACATCCATCCCCTGTGGTTCAAAAGTCTCTTGTGGAAAGATAATCGCCTGACGGTATCAAGAAAAAAAGAAAAAAATTTCTTTTGACTGAAGAAAATAAACTGTATGTTACGTAATCAGTGACATAGAAGCATGTTATGCTTGTAAAATTTCCTTACTGCAATGTCTATCAAGTTGGTTTTCATATATTTTTAGCTCAATCCTTAAAACTGTATTTTTGTCGGCTTAGAAGACTTTCCAACACCTTTTCCTTGGCAATGTACTATTTTTCATACTACGCATCAATTTCCTCTTCTGTGTTAATTATATAGTGTTAATATCGACATATTTTTCATAAGTATCACGGACGTCAATGTTAGCGAACCGTATGCAGAAATAAACTGGTAAGGAAGAGGTGTTATGGGGCCTCTATAACAATCAAGCATACTGCTCGTACTCGATTTTTTTTTTTTCCTTAATACTCAATACCAGTTTTCACACCTGAATTTTGGGGCCGGCACGAACACCTTCAGGAAACTGTCACGCAGTCCTTTATTTCGCTCCAAGGCCTTCAGAGAATCTGCCATATCAGATTGCGTTATTCAGTTCTCTGTGAAATAATCATTTTTACTCCTCCGTTTCTGTTGCTGAACCAGGTTACTTAACTCCTCTACCATTTTAAAATTTCTTCATTCACAAACACATCACAATGAACAGCTGTCTTTCTCAAACCGTTACGTTGCTGTAAATAGCATTACATTCCAGACCTTTCAGCACACAGTCATTAGGGAAAAAAAAAAAAAAAAAAGCCTTAAGAGATTTTCCTCGCTACAAACATCACATCGCTATCTGCATACACTTATCACCAATTTTTATGCACCCATTATCGTGACCTTTCTCATAAACTCCTCTTCTTTTATACTGAACACCAGTGGTGACATCCCACAACCATGTCTCACTACAACACTGACACTGACCATTCACTGAAAATATGTATCTCCACTTAAGCATGTTTCACTGCCATTATAAATACTCCCTACAGTATTCAACAATATCCCTTTGACGCCATACGAGTACATGCGTAACACTTTCCATAATTCCTTCCTGTTCACCTTGTCACATGCTTTCTCGGGATCCAAAATGCCATGCAGGTCCTACAGTCCGTTTCATTTTTTTCCCACCATCTGCATATTACAGACAATTGATCTACACATCTTTTGACATACTGGAATCCCATATGTTCATCATTCATCAAATATTCGATTGAGAATTTCTTTTTCACCTCTATCTCGTTCTGCCCCTCTCTCCACCACTCCTGCTCTCGCCTCAATTATTCATCCTATCTTACTCGTCTTCCCTCTCTTCAGTACCTTGCTTATCTCTTCATCCTCTCACCCCTCACCACTCGATTATATCTGTCACCTCTGTCTGCCTATCCTCCCTTCCTTTCACTACCGTTTCTCCCTCAATGATTGAGAAACAAATCATGCATGGAACGCTTACAAACACTGAAGGGCAGACTTAGATGAACGACAACATTATGATTATCTAAAAATGCAGTAGATCGGTCGAATTACGCTAGGGGAAAGTCGTAATATTGTTGGCAAGTGATTCCAGTCATTTGCAGCTAAGCATTGCGCATTTCTTTTCCTGTTTAGATGTAAAGATATGATGCACATTGTCTTCCCAGTGTAGTAAACAGTGATGCAGTACTAACCTTTAAAAATTGCCTGGATATGTATTTCTCTTCTAATCCCCAGCTAATTACGTTCATACGTGAGTAGTACATATGAGAAAAAACATGTTTACACTTTAGCTCCTGGAGGACATTGCCCCAGAACAACGCCGATATATACTGTACTGTAGGTACTGAAGTCTCAATGTTACATGTTTTTCAGATTAAGATACATTTGGTACAATATTTTCTTTTCTCCTTTCCTATGAAATTTCAATGATAAAGTTTCTACGTTGCACTGTGGTCCTGCTCACCATCACCTGCCTGCTTCGACTGGAGAATTTGGTAGGCGCGAGGACTTTACCTACATTTCTTTGCTTGTCTTTAACTTAACCTGTAAAATGCAACCTGGAAAGAACCTTAGCTCTGTTTATGCTTACTTTCAATTGTATTTATTTTCTTTAATCCAGTCCTTACCAAGTTGCTTATTCCTATTCCACTTCCTAGGCTTGTCTTTAACGTACAGGATACCTGCGTTAGTTATAACCTAACCTGTAAAATGCAACCTGGAAAGAACCTTCGCTCTGCTGCCATTTACTTTCAATTGTAATTCTTTTTTTATCCAGTCTCCACCAATTTCTTATTCCTATTCCACTTGCTAGGCTCTAACATGTCTGTTTTTCCCTCATCGCTTCCCTCGGCATTCCACTCGTTTTCACCATCCCTGTCTTCTGTTTTCTCCTTTTCACTTCCTATCCCTCTCTGAATGTGCCAAATCCCTCTCTATCTCCTTCATCTACTTTCATCCATCCTTTTCTTTCTGTAGCTTGTTTTCCTCTCCGCTATTCTTACTAAGTTTCTGACCAATCAGTGTTTCTCGTTCTTCCCTTCCCTTTACATTCTCCACCTTTATTTCCTTTCACTCCCTTCTTTTATCTGCTTCTCCTCTCCATTCATCGTTACCGTTTAAGAATTTTCCCTCCCAGCCTTTCTTCCTCCCTTCCATTTCCTTCTTCCTCTCCCCCCTCGCTCTCAGCCTATGTCTAATCAGTATCTATCTTTCATCCATCCCTCCCTTTCCCCTTATAATTAGGCCTTCTCCCCCCTTCCCTCCCTTCTCTCTCCCTGTCTCCCTCTCCTCACTCATTTTCTCCCTACATCTTCCTGTCTGTTTTCCCCCGATTCTTCTTCCTCCCCACACTATTTCCAAGCCTGTTCCCAAGCAGTGCCTATCATCACCCGTTTTTCTTTCTCTCTGATTATGAATCTCTCTCTCTCTCTCTTTTCCAAAAATTTTTTTCTGCCTCACACTTCCCCACCAGCCATTTTTTCATTCAATGCCTCCCTCTTTTCCGCATCCTCCCCTTCAAGCCTCTTTACCCTTTATCCTCCCTACTCTTCTCATTCTGTCTTCTCCTCCCTCTCCACCATTTTCCTCTCTGCCTCTGTTCCCTCCTTGTTGTTACCTGTCTCCCCTTCCACCTTCTCCACTCTTTTTATTCTCCATCTCTCCTTCTTTTCCTCCATATCTCCCTCATGCTTCCCTCCAGTTTCTTCCTCTCCTTCCCCTTCGTCGCCCAGCCTATGCCCAATCAGTGCCTCTCTCCTGTGGCCTCAACTTGTAATAGGAATTTGGTAACTTCTCATCTCTCTTCCCACTCTTAGCTGGACGAGGAGGAGGAGGAGAGGCAATGTTATGGTGCTTTATTAAAGAGTAGGACAAGGAGGAGGAGGGAAAATTGAAGATATATCAGTGGGGAAGAAGAACAATGAAAATATACCAGGATAGTAAGGTGGTTAAGATGACGCTACTGCACCTGACCCCATCCTTAGCTGGAAAAATATTCAGGATGATGATATGAAAAAAGAAAGACGAGGAGGAAGAGAAGGACAAGGAGCTGGAGGAGAAGGAATATTATATTAATGTGATGAATATTAAAACGCTGGATTATGATGAAGTATACTGGTGATGATGATGATGACAATTATTATGAGCTCAAAAAGAAAAGTAAAGTACACAGTTAATGTTATTAAAACGAGAAATATGGACGATGACGATGATGATGATGATCATGATATGGAGGGGGTACAGTTACAAAAATGAAAAAAGTAGATGAACTTGATGAAGATGATAAAGTGAACGCGCCGAAGGAGGTAAAGGAATATATACTAATAAAGTTTTGAAGACAAAATGACAGAATACGACAATGATACTACTACTACTACTACTACTACTACTACTACTACTACTACCACTACTACTACTACTACTACTACTACTACTACTACTACTACTACTACTACTACTACTACCAGTAATAATAATAATGAAATGATTAATAATAACTGTCATAGTAATAATAATGATGATAAAAATAATAACAATAATAGTGTAGTAATAATAATAATAATAATAATAATAATAATGATAATAAAATAATAATAATAATAATACAGCAGTATTAATAACAATAAAAATAATAGCAGCTATGATAATATTAATTATAATAATAATTATAATAATAATAATAACTAGAACTCTACTATTGCTGAAGCAATATTTAAAGACCTCCGTACTCCACATGAAATACTTTTGCTACTGTAGACCGAATATTAAGGGACTTTTGGAATGACTCAAAAATTTTCACTGATTTAGACTCGCGACCTTGATATTAAGGTCAAGGTCATTCATACAATGCAAATCATGCTCACTCATGACTCACTACATTTCCATCGAGGTTGATCAGAATCGGCCAAATACTTTCCGATGTAGCACTTTCAGGCATGAGGCGGCCATTTTGAAGTTTCTCATTATCTCAAAAAGTATTTGTTGGATCTCAATATCAGTACCCAAGTGCAATAGTATATGTTGACGACTACATTATGGAACATTTGAAAAACAATCGATTCTGTAGTTTTTGATGTGCAGGAGAGCAAATATTGAAAAAAAAAAAAATGTCATAGAGGACGCTAATGCAGCGCCAGTGCCAGGAAAAAAGTTCTTGTGCCAAGAGAAGCCTGCAACCAAGATCCTTCCCCTAAAAAAAATAAAAGGAAAAATATTATCTACAATATCAAAACGAATGTGGAGTTCTTAATAATAAAGATGATGATAAGGAGGAGGGAGAGGGGGAGGAGGAGGAGGAAAAGAAGGAAAGGGTGGGGAAAATTAGGAGAAGGAAGAGCAGGAAAACCAGGATTAAAAATTGTCAGGTTAATCAAACAGTGAAAGAAGCAGAGGAGTAGGAGCAGATGGTGGAGGAAGAGAAGACAGGGAGAAGGAACAGGAAGAGGTGATGGAGGAAGAAGCAAAGAAGAATGAGGACAAGAGCTACAGGACGAGAGATTGGACAGGAGAAGGAGAACAAGGAAAAAAGAAAATGAGGCCAAGAAAGAAGAACAAGAACAAGATCAAGAATAATATGAAGGAGACGACGACGACGACGACGACGACGACGAAGAAGAAGAAGAAGAAGAACAAGAACAAGAACAAGAACAAGAACAAGAGGAACAAGAAGAACAAGAGGAGGAGGAGGAGGAGGAGGAGAAAAAGAAGAAGAAAAAGTAGAAGATGATGAAGATGAAGAAGAGAGAAAGAAAGAAACCTCAGGTATTCAGATAAAAGGATTCTTTTTTTTTTATGCGAGGAAGAAGGAACCAAAGGCTACGAGGCCGAAAAACAGTTCCTTCTAAGAAAAAATAAAAAAACAATACAAAAGAGAGCCAAATTCAAGATTTGTTCATTTCGAGATGCCTGGACACACTGCGTTTGAATGACTAGAGATCATAGGAGGTAGGAAATAGACAGAGAGAGACAGTTCCAGAGTTGACCTGTAGCATAAATGAAAGATTGGGAGTAACGGTTAACTCTTGCATTAGAGAGCTGGACAGAAAAGGGATGAGAGTTTGCTGTTAGATGGGTGCTACGTGCCCACCGTAGGGGTGGAGGGATGCAAGCAGACAGTTCAGAGGAGCAATGACCATGGAAGTGGCTATAGAAAAGAGATAAAGAGGCAACAGTGCGGCAAAGAGACAGAGGTTGAAGGGAGCCAGTAAGAGGAGCAGAGTTAATGAGACGAAATGCATTTGACTCCACCCTATTAAGAAGAGCTGTATGTGGGAGGTCTCCCCACACATGAAAGTTGTACGCCATACAGGGACGAATAAATCCCGTGTATAAAGTCAACAACAGTGCAGGGATAAAGAAGGTACGGAGTCGGCTTAGCACACCTAATCTCTTGGAAGCAGATTTTACCAGAGATGTAATATGATCTTTCCAAGATAAATCCCGAGTGAATGAAAACCCAAGCATGTTCAAGGATGATGCTGGATTGAGCTGGATATTATTAAATTTTAGTGGGTACTCCTGTGAAAGATTCTGTCGGGTTGATAGGTGTAAAAACTGAGTCTTAGATTCATTGAAAACAACAAGATTATTTTTACCCCAGTCAGAGATACGAGCCAGGTCAGATATTAGGAGTGCCATGGCCTCATCCTTTGTTTGTTGAAGTAACTGCTGGGATGGACGTTGCGGGAGCCGAATGGAAAGGTGAATTATGATATAATTCTAAAGAAGATGATGATGATGATGATGATAATGATGATGATAATTAGGAAGAGGAGGAGGAGGAGTAGGTGGAGGAGAAGGAGAGGAAGGAGCAGTGGAGAAGGAAAAATAACATGAAGACAAGGATGCAAATAAAAGGGGTGGAAGGGAAGTATGGAAACATTAAAGAGAATGAACAGACTTGGAATGGGAAAATGATGAGGAAGAGGAGAATTTTGATGATGAAGATGATGATGATGATCAGGAGGAGGAGGAAGATGATGAGCTGGAGGAGGTGGAGGAGGAGAAGGAAGGGGAGGAGAAAGAGGAAGGAAGGAAGGAAGGAAAAAAAAAGTGAGAAATACGTAAGAAGGTGGAGCATGGCAAAAAGAAAACGGATGACTGACAGCAAAGTATAATGCAAGAATATATATATATATATATATATATATATAAAACTAAACTGGACCCTGAGCCTCTTGTAATAAAAGGTGTGGCTGCAGGTACTAAGGCAGCATCGTAGGAGTTAATGAGCAGTACCTGAATACCTACAGTAATTATTATTGCTGTGAGGGAGGGGGTGATTCTCTCTCTCTCTCTCTCTCTCTCTCTCTCTAAATTTTACTCATTACCTCCAAATTGAAAATAAGCATAACTGCATTTCATAATGTGCAGAAAAAAAATATTTGTTTGAGAGAGAGAGAGAGAAAGAGAGAGGTGAACAGAACAAACTAATTAACTCCCAACGTAATTGTGTTCATGAATACGATAATGAATTTCAGAAATAAACGCTATTTTTTTTTTTTCATCGGACTCCAGTAATTTTTTCTAGTTTTAAGTGGGTGGAATACATTATTTTGGGGAAAAAAATTAGTGGGACAGAAGTGGTCAGTTGGGAAGAATGCTGGAGCGAAGAGATCATTCTTTGGGGAAGCAATTGGCTGTGTAATTGGTAGATTTAGACAATAATATATGAGAAAAGTATGATCTGGTGAAAGGGAATTAGTAGAGAAAGAATGGAGCAAGTGGGGAAAAGTTGACTGTAGGGAAGAAAATAATAAGTTCGAGGAAAAAAATAATACTAGACGAAAATAACTGAAATTATGTAGTGATGTTAAGGACATTGTCTGTGGATAAGAAATGGTGAGGGAAAAATAAATATGTGAGCAACAAATTATTTGGGTAAATAGTATTAATTGGAAAGTAAAAAAAAAAAAATTACATGGGGAGGAAAATGGTACGTAGGGAAGAAAGTTTTAAAAGGGAAAATGTAATATGTGAGGAAGAAAGTAATGTGTGGGAAAGAAGGTAATGCATAGAAAAGAAAGCAGCTTGCAGAGAAGAAAGTAATGTGTAGGGAAGAATGTAATATATGAGGAGAAAAGCGATGTGTGGAAAAGAAATTAATGTGTAGAGAAGAATGTAAGGTGTGAGGAAGATGGTAATGTGTGGAGAAGAAATGAATGCATGGGGAAGAAATTAAAGAATGAGGAAGAAAGTAATGTTTGAAGGAAAAAAATAATGTGTGGAGATGAAAGTAAAGCTTAGGGAATCAAACAATGAGTGGGGAAGATAGTAGTGTGGGGAAAGAAAGTAACTTTGGGGAAAGAAAGTAATGTGTAAAGAAGACACTAAAGTGCGGGGACAAACGTAATGTGTGAGGAAGACAGAAGTGTGTGGGGAACAAAGTAATGTGTAAGGACGACAGCAATGTGAGGGGAAGAAAGTAATGTGCGAAGAAGAAAGAAATGTGTTAGAAAGAAAGCAATGTGTATCGAAGAAAATTATGTGAGAAAAAGTGTAGAGTCAGAGACGGTGCCTAGGATTTATTGAGCCTTTCACCTGTGACGGGTTCCTCAGAAATAATAATAAACAGTGAATACAATAAACAGATTAAATAGTCCAGGACTAAAGACTGACAACATCGTTTACATCTAACAGAAAGTTACCCGCAAACAGGTGCTCCGCTAGTTACATGAGCTAATGGTTTGGCTGACTGAAAAAAATCTGTTGTCTTTGTTAACACTGTTGGTCGATACCACAAACGCAGCCCCTAAACACCTATGCCTGCTGATATTGTTTTTATAATTTATAAATTTAAACTCTTTCAGTTAGTTCTATTATTAGTTTCTCATCTATGTCTTTCAATAGCTGTTAAGGTAAATCTTTTTATTTTACACTAATGTTCAATGATCCCTTTGTTTATACCCATAAATGTCTCACCAATATATACTTTCCTACAATCCGTACAGGGAACACTGTACACTTCTGCACTCTGATTACCTTGCTGCTTACAAGCCTTTCTTACCAAACTCACAGTAGTGATTGTCGCTGTTCTAACAACTTCAATTCCTTCGTTTTGCATATATTCACAAATATTATCAGAAACTGCTGCATTGTATAAAACAATCCTCTCATTTAACCATTTTTCCTCTGTATTAGTGCTCCAGTTGCAAAAACGTGTTACTCTAGATGGCACTTTAACCCTTTGTGGGCCAGGGGTTACTAAGTTACACGGAAGGCCGATGGGGTCCCGGCGGACCCTAAACCTTGATGGTATATTTCTGCCATATTCATAAAGTTATATCTACTAAACTTTGTACATATGTTGCCCAAGACACGGCACATGGAACCAACCCACCAAGTGTCCCTTTTTGTTTTTTTTATTATTATTTTAACAAAAAAAAATCATTTTCTCACAATATTATTAAAGTTTGAGTATGGAAGTACTGATTCTACGATTCTACACTTATTTGAATGTCTGATTGTCAGTATTCTTGGAACAGGTTATCAAAATAATAACAAGTTCATGTGTAAAGTAAATTAGCATGATCATAAAATAAAACTATCCCTATAATGTTCAAATTTGGTACAACAATTTCTTGTTTTATCCTCTTGATGAGCATCTTCTGTATTATTACCACCACTTGCATTTTCAGAATTATCATCAGCACTCACAGGAGACTCAATACTACTCACACTAATTTCACTGTCTGATCGTTCAAGCACTTCATAATCATCAGCGTCGTATACAGATAAATCACCATCTGAATAATTTTCTTCTTCTTGGTCACCTTCTGCCACCGCCATTGAGGCATAAAACTTTGCTACTGGTAATGACATTGTCCTAATGTTTATAATCTGAAATATCTGAAAAAAAATATATAAAAAAAAGTTAGTCACACGAAAGGCCAGGTGGGGTCCTGGCGAACCCCACTGACATTTATTACAATGTCACTCCTTAATCGTGCGAGATTTTTTGCTCAAATTTTATGAGGATATAAAATAACCATCTACAATAAAAGTCATGAGAGGCCAGGCTGTGAAAATAAAAAAAAAATGGCTTAATGGTAACATTTTAAAAACATGCTGGGGTCCGCAGGGACCCCATTTGCCCACGAAGGGTTAATATTTTGGCTGTTTGTATTTCTCTCAGTTGAATAAAAACTACTGGTGTTAGTCTAAATATTAGATAGCTCAAATCCACCAACAGCAACTGAAGGATCCGTAAATGAATACTTTTAACAACCACACTAATTGAAGAAGTAAACAGTCTGAAACAAAAAGTCATTTACGCCCAAGGATATGGAGAATAAGAAGGAATATTTTCGTATGAGAGAAATTAATGAATAAAAAAAAGCAGTTATTGGTGATGAAAGTGATATGTTAATGAACTGATCCCTTTTTCAATTTCCAGGCTCGCTCATTCCATCTCCTCTCCATTTTTGCCCCCTTTTCATTTCCATCGTCATTCTTCTCCCTGTTTTGCCACTCTTTCCTTCTTTCCTTATTTCTTTCTCCATTTGCAGTGTCAGTTTTGCATCTTGTTTCTACATCAACTTTGCGTCCGTCTTTCTAGTAATTATCTATTTCCCTCCCTCCTCCTTTCACTCCCTCCTCATACCTCAGAGTCTCCCTTCCCATCTCCATTTCCTCTTCTTTTCTTCCCCGTTCTCTGTAACCGTCAACCTCTTGTGTCATTTCCTACATCTCCTTTGCCCTTCCTGTTTTCCTCGTAATCTCACTTTCTGCACTCCATCTTCCCCCTACAGTTTCCTCTCTCCTCCCCTTCCTCTTATTCCCACCATATCTCTCCTTCATTCTCCCTCTCGGCTTTCTCGCTCCTCCCCCTCCCTCTCTTCAGTGTCATTCATTTCCCCAACTTCCCCCCTGCTCCTCTAGCCTTCTTTTTCCTGCCCCTTTCCTCTTTCCCTCCTCTCCATTTTCCTCCTTTTTATGTCCTTTTATCTCTCTTTTATTCCCCTTCCCCTCTCCTTTCTTCTATGCTCCTCTTCCTCTTCCTCTCCTCCTTCGTCCTCTTTTACTCACTTCTCCCTTTCCCCCTTCTTCCCCTTCTCCCTCTCTCTAATCATTCCTACCACCTGTCCCCTCTTCCTCCCCGTACTCTCTCACTCTTCCTTCTCTGCAGCTATTCCATTACCTCCCCCTCACATCCTTCTCCGGCTTACTGCCCCTTCGTCCTCCCTTTCCTCTACCCATCTTTGTACGCCCCATCCTCTCTCTCTCTCTCTCTCTCTCTTCGTCAGCTCATAAGGTGCTCCAGTCTTATTTATCCTGAATGTGATGATACTCAGTAACTCAGTGGATGAATTTATTGAGAGAGAGAGAGAGAGAGAGAGAGAGAGAGAGAGAGAGAGAACAACCTAATTAACTCCCTGTGTAACAGTGTTCATGAATACGTTAATGAGCACGGAAATAAACGGTACATTTTTCACCACACTCCAAGGATTATCTTCTATTTTTAGGTCGAGAGAATAAATTATTTAGGGAATAAATTTGCAGGGACGATATGGGTCAGTGGCTGAAAAAACTATGTTGAAAAGAAGAGAGTACTCTGTGGGGAAGTAATTATAGGATTAACTGGCAGGTTTAGAAAATAAGATGTCGGAAAGATACTAACTAGAGAAAGAAAAAATAATTGTGAAGAACGTAATAAGTGGGAGAGAAAGTAGTCTGTAGGGAAGGAATGAGTTGTAGAAAAAAAATAATACAGGAAGAAAGTAATGAAAATAATGCAAATTTTTGTAAGGCGAGGACATTAACTGTGGATCAGAAATGGCGAGGAAAAAACTACCGGTATGAGGAAAAAATATCCACTCCTTCTGGCACCTTGCCAAAAACCTTTCTAACAACTTTACCTCATCATCGTTCCCTCCTCTTTTCTACTCTGATGGCTCTGTAGCTATTTCTTCCACTGATAAATTACATCTCTTTGCTCAGACTTTCTCCTCCAAATCCATCTTAGACAATTCCAGTGTTGTTCTTCCATCACTTCCGCCCTCTGACTTCCTCATGGCCGACATTAAAATTTTTTCAGCTGATGTATTTTCTGCCATCACTGGCCTTAATACTAACAAGACATATGGGCCTGATGGAGTCCCTCCTGTTATCCTCAAGAACTGTGCTTCTGTGCTTACACCCTGCCTAGGTAAACTCTTTCGCCTTTGTCGTTCAACTTCTTGCTGGAAATTTGCACTCATTCAGTCAGTCCCAAAGAAAGGTGACCATTCCCAACCCTCTAACTATCGTCCAGTTGCATTAACATCCTCTGTTTCAAAAGTTTTGGAGTCAATTCTTAATAGAAAAATTTTAAAGCATCTTTCCTATCACTACTTTCCTTCTCACCGTCAGTATGAGTTCTGTCAGGGACGCTCCACTGGCAATCTTCTCAGCTACCTTTCAGACTCCTGGTTATACTCCTTTCGGGACTTTGGCGAAAGCTTTGCCATTGCACTTGACATCTCAAAGGCTTTCGATCGAGTCTGGCATAAATCTTTAATTTCCAAACTGCCCTCTTACGGTTTCTATCCTTCTATCTGTGCCTTCATCTATAGCTTCCTTTCTGGTCGTTCTACTGTATAGCCGCTGTTGTAGATGGCCATTGTTCTTCTCCTAGATCTATCGACAGTGGTGTTCCTCAGGGCTCTGTCCTATCACCAACTCTCTTCTTTTTATTCATCAAAGACCTTCTAAGCTGTACATCTAGCCCTATCCACTAGTACGCTGATGATTCCACCCTTCACCTTTCCATTCGGTTCTCGCAACATCCATCTCAGCAGTTACTTCAACAAACAAGGAATGAGGTTACGGCACACCTAATGCCTGACTTGGCTCGTATCTCTGACTGGGGTACAAATAATCTTGTTATTTTTAATGCATCAAAAACTCAGTCTTTACATCTATCAACTCCACACAACCTTCCACAGGAGTACCCACTAATGTTTAATAATATCCAGCTCAAGCCTGCATCATCTTTGAACATGCTTGGGGTTTCATTCACTCGGAACTAAACTTGGAAAGATCATATTGCATTTCTTATAAAATCTACTTCCAAGAGACTGGGCGTGCTAAGCTGACTCCATACCTTCTTTACCTCTGCATTGTTGTTGACTTCATGCACGGGCTTGATTCGCCCCAGTGTAGAGTACGATTCTCATGTGTGGGGAGGCTCCCCACACACAGCTCTTCTCAATAGGGTAGAGTCAAAGGCTTTTTGCCTCATTAACTCTCCTCCTCTTACTGGCTCCCTTCAACCTCTGTCTCTTCGTCGCACTGTTACATCTTTATCTCTTTTTCTATCGCTACTTCAATGGTTACTGCTCCTCTGAACTGTCTGCTTGCATCCCTCCACCTCTACGACGGGTGCGTAGCACCCGTCTAGCAACAAACTCTCATCCCTTTTCTGTCTAACTCTCTAATGCAAGAGATAACGGTTACTCCCAGTCCATTTATGCAACAGGTCAGCTCTAGAACTGTCTCCCTCTGTCTGTATTTCCTACTTCCTATGATCTCTAGTCTTTCAAATGCAGTGTGTCCGGGTATCTGGAAATGAACGGATCTTGAATTCGGCTCTCTTTTGTACTGATTGTGTGTGTTCCTTGGAAGGAACGGTTTGCGGGCTCCTGGCCTTTGGTTCCTTCTTTCTGGCGTGAAAAAAAAGAAAAAAAAGAGGGAAAGTAATATGGTGAGGGAAACATTACATAGGGAAGAAAGTGGTGTGCAGGCAAGAAAGTGATTACGGGGAAGAAGTAATAAGTGAGGAAGAAAGTAATGCATAGGGGAAAGAACAATGTGTGAGGAAGAAAGTAATGCATAGGGGAAAGAACAATGTGTATGGAAGAAAGTAATGTTTAGGGAAGAAAGCAATGTTTGGGGAAGAAATGAAATGTATATATGAGGAAGAAAGTAATGCCTGGGGTAAGAAGAAATGTGTAGGAGAGAAAGTCATGTTTGAGAAAGAAAGTAATATGTCGGGAAGAGCGCATGTGTGTAAGGAATAAAATGAATTATGGAGAGGAAAGTACTGTTTGGGGAAGACAGGAATGTGTAAGGCAGTTACAGTAATGTTTGGGGAAGAATGTATTGTGTAAGGAAGTAATTAATATGTGAAGAAGAAAGGAATGTGTTTAGAATTACATAACTGGTATGGAAGAAAACAATGTGTGGGAATATCGTAGAGGCAGTGACAAGACTCATAATTTATTCAGCGTTTCTCCTGTGACAAAGTCCTCGGGAACAGTAAACACTGACTACAATTAATCGATTAAATATTCCAAACCTAAGGATTCACAACATCATATACATCTAACAATAAGCTAAGCAGGTACTCCACTACTTAGGTGTGCTAACGGTCTATCCAAAATTAAGCCATTGTCACGGTTATAATTGTCGCTCGATGCCATAAACGCAATCTGTAAACACCTACGCCTACTTACATTGTTTAAATAAATTATGAATTTAGACTCCTCCCAGTTAGTTCAATGATTAATCTCCCATCAACGTTTCTCAGTAGCTGTGTTTAGGTTGAATCTTTTCGTATACATATGTTCAGTGAACTTTTTGCTTATACCCCGAAATGTCTCATCAATAGATACCTTTTTACAATCCATGCAAGGAACACTTTACACTTCTGCACTCTAATTACCTTGCTATTTATGAGCATTTCTTACCAAACTCCCAGTGGTGACCGTCCTTATTCTAAAAACTTCAGTTCCGCTTTGTTCATATATACGTAAAATCACCAACTGCTGTATTAGGTAAAACAATTCTCTCGTTGAACCTTATTTCCCCTATGTTGACGTACCATAACAAACTACGGGCTATTCGAGATGGCATTTTAAACCTTCGGCTGCTAGTATTTCTCTTAGTTAAATGAGAACTTTTGATATTAGCTTAATACTCATAAATAATAACTCAAAGTCCACCAGCAGCAGCGAAAAGGTTCCTAAATGAGTGTCTGTGATCACACTTCACTGAACGTACTTTTAACAGCGACACTAATTGAAAAATTAATAAATAAATAAATAACTTGAGACAGAAAGTCAGTCACACTCAAGAACTTGATGAATGAAGAGATCTTTTTTTTTTTTTTTTTTTCGTAAGAGATAAATTAATGAATATAAGAAGGGAATAACTGGTGACGAAATTGGTATGTTAATCCTTCATTAGTCAACTGGTGTGTTTGGGCACCCCAGATTTTTTTTATAAGCTCATATTTCCTAGCCGGTAATTCGAATATTTTTCTCCGTTCCAGTACTCTTCTGATTCAGTGAAGGGAGGGAGCATGTGGATTGGTTTAGTCCAATGCTGCCAGACATGGGGAATTTTCCCTAGATTCGGGGAATTCTTGGTATTGATGGGGAAATGGGGGATTCAGGTCCGATTTTGGGGAATTTTTACTGTGAATTGGATTTTTCTTCAAAATTCAGGGAATTTTCACCGTGAACCAAAATATCTTTCTCTATAGTTACATAATACTTTTTAAAAACATCGTCTTGCTTTGATCATGACTGATTCATCTAAGGAAATGAGATTTTAAAGGTAAAAGGCTAAACAGTACCTGAGGTATTTACTATAATTTTTAATTACATCCTACATTCACAGTGACAGTGCCCTTTTGGCATTTGTGTAGTTCGTAACATGTCAGTTCTGGTCTGTTATTGGTCGACCTGGACTAAATAGACACGTAGTATACAGGTCAGGAATAAGATCGGCAATAGTGCACTCCACTGGTAGGACAAGGACAAGGGCTCACAGGGAATGTGCAGGTACACAATACACATTGTGACTCCAGTGCTTCCATTCTAGGGTAATTCACCCCAAACTAGGGTATCACACACCTCTGCAGGGGGTAAACAATATAAAACAAAACAGAAATTCGCTGTCAACAAAAATGTTAGTTCGATTACTGCATTCTCAGCATTACTTGAAAGAAGATTCTTGTTTCAATTTCACAGTGGAGAATACCCTTATTAGACGTATGAGATCAGAGCTGTATCACCATAAACAGAGTGATTTAAAATGAAATGTTATAAAAGACACTAGCTACTGTTTAAAGGAATGATATTGTAAAACATCAGAATTAACTTAAGTGCTGAATGATGATGTGTACATAGCTGTGAACAGGACAGAACAAAATGTTCTTCACTTAAAAATTTAGAACTTATAGGTTTATATATGTTACAGAAAAATGGTAAAACTAAGTAATACAATGAAAAAGCTTTTTAGTGCCCAGCAAGGCGCCACGATTTTTGTGACTGAAGATTTTTGTTTTCTTAAAGCGTTAATTTCATGTGTAATAAACTAAAGACAAACCAATTCATGTGATATTTTGGCTTTTCATTATTCCAGTCCCCGTAATCCCCCATCCCTACATTACTGTATACGGGTATAAATTGATCAGTATAATTGATGCTTAAAACTGGAACAAAAAATATATATTCTGCATACAATATTATGAACAGAAGGTGTAATGAACAAGGACTTCAGATAACAGTGCAGTAGAGTGCAACTTGCAATGAAAGCTCTTTTCCCCACAACAAATCACTCATGTATAAAAACGTTAATTACAACTATAACTCGTAACGTAAAAATATTAATTACAAACTGAAGTAAACAAATGGGGAATTTCTTTTCTGTTTGGGGAATTTTGGCCCTCACATCTGGGGAAATTTGAACCAGAGCATCTGGCAGACTGGTTTAGTCCTGCCTCTGCGCAGTGAGAGAGAGAATGGCACTCCCCCCCCCCCCCGGGGTGTCCAGTCACCCCATCAAACTAACCATTTAGATCATATTGTGATATAGATTGGTTTTTAATCTTATTTTTTCAAATTGTTTATCATTATAATGATTTAAAATCACAAAATGTTTTTTCCTGTGTGTGTTTACCTGATAAATGAGATATGAGTCCATTTGTTATTTTTTTTACTGATATAATTTATTGTATTGTATTATTATAAATTACTAAACACCACCTACAAGGCATTCAATCTTTTCATTGGTAATTGCAGAGATATGCTGAAGTGGCAGTATGAATATATTTTACAAGTATTTTTGTACTGGGGTGTTGTAACAGCCCACCGGACTAACCACGTTTGAATACCCCACAGGACTAACGAAGGGTTAATGACCTGGCCGGATTCTGAAAGCTCAAAAATCATCGCAAATCCACCATCTTTGGGCTTAAGAGCAACTTTTCACTTAAGTAGATATTCTGGAGCCTTAGAAAACGAGCGCAAACCCTATGCTGCGTTGTCAATTCTCCTCTTAGAGTTGCGCCATGTAAGGGACAGTCCTAAGTACAACGTAAGCCTTATAACTCTCCTATTTTTAGAAATGTTGTAGCTCAAACATCCCCCAAATCCTTAGAATTAAATCATGCATCAATTGATCCTTAAGTGCATACAACTGTTGCGATTCTACAAAAAAATAATAAGTACAAGTGGCAGCGGACCGTCGTAGGCGATGCCAAAATACTATATCGGAGCAAGTACTACTTCGACGTAAGTGGTAAAACTACTGTCGGCCAATATAGCCTTTACTGCAAACAAATTACAGCCTAATGATATAATGTTCACAAAAATTCGATTAAACAAGCCAGTGTAAATAAGAAACATCTAAAATATGGTGATAGCCTACATGATACAATGTCGAAAAAATTATGAATCAGCGCTCTTATTTCTTCCTCTGAGAAGTTCACTGCCCTTCTCTACATAATATTTTGGTGGTCCTCCACTGCTTCAGTACCGTCGTGGAAATTATGACTGGCGGTGTGGAAACATCGTCTACCACTATGACGTCATACTCAGGTGTACTGTGATTGGTTACTCAGGTTTAAATAGAGAAACCTTCCGCTCCTTGATTGGCCAACACTTGCGCTGGCGCAACCTAGGTGTTGGTATTAAGACTGCCGTACAACTCAGAATACCACTTATCAAAACCTCGTACGCACATCGCAAAAGTTCTCGCAGATTTTCTCGTAGCCCAGACACCTTTCAGAAGCCGCTACCTGATTCTCTAAGTGACGATACCTCAATTATCACGCTCTCTCATTCCTTGTCTCCCTTTTTGCCTTTCTTTTCAATTATCACGCTCTCTCATTCTTTGTCTTCTTTTTTGCCTCTCTTTTTTTCCAATCTCCTTTCTCCTCCCTCTTTCCCGATTCCTTCTCTCTTCTTTCGTAGAGTCAGTTTTATTTCCCCTTTCTTTTTCACCTTCCTATGTCCCTTTCTCTTAACCTTCTACTTCCCTCCTCTTTCTTACCGCATCCTCTTCTCCCTCCTGTTCCCTTGCCGTCTTCCTTCCCCCTGCTGTTGTTCCTCTGTCTCTGTAACCATCAACCTCTTACGCCCGTATCAAACATCTCCTTTGTCCTTCCTGTTTTCCTCGTTATCTCACTTTTCGTTCCACTTTCCCCTCCTGCTCTTTCCTACTTCTTCCTATTCCTCTCGCTCACATCATGTCTCTCCCTCGTTCTCTCATTCCCCCGTCTTGCACCTCCCTCCCTCTATTCTATCTCTCATCTTGTTTTCCCTCAGCTTCCCCCCCCCCCTTCCTCTAGCCTTCTTCTCCCTCACCCTTTCGCTTTTCCCCCTGTCCACTTTCCTTCCCTAAAAGTCCTTTCACCTCTCATTCATTTCCCTTCCCCTTTCCTCCTCTCTTCTATTCCCATGTCCCTCTACTTCTGCTCGTCCGCTCTCTTTTAGTCACTTCTCCCCTTCCCCCATCTTCCCATTTCTCCTTTCTCTAAACTTCCCTATCCTCTACCCTCTCTTCCTCCCCTTACCCTCCCTTTTCCTTCCCTTATCCTTTTCCATTACCTCCCCCTCACATCTCTCTCCATCTAGCCCCTTTCCCCTTCTTCACCTTTCCCCCTACCCATCTCTGTGCGCTTCCCCCCCCCCTCCTCTCTCTGAACTAGAAAAAAAAAGCACATCAGGAATTCCAGTCTGAGCTACTTATTCTGAATGTATAGGTACAGAGAGAGAGAGAGGAAAGAAATGTGTGGGAGTGACGGGAGGGTAGGAAGGAGAGGAGGAAAAGGATGAGAGGCAGGAGACATAGGGAAGAGAAAATGGAAGGGAGAGACGGGAGGGTTCGTAGAAATGAAGGGTTGGGAAGGAGGAGATGGAAAAGAATTGAGAGGAGAGAGGGGGAGAGGGAAGGTGGGATGGAAAAAGGCGAGAGGAGAGATGTAGTAGAATGCGATGATTAGGGAAAAGCTGAAGAATGAGGAGGAAAAGGGAGAATGGAAGAGAGAGAAAAGTAAAAAAGTAAGGTGGGGAGGGAGGGAGGGAAGGAGTGAGAGATTAAATTATGGAAAAAGGAGAGTGATGGAGAGAGAGGCAATGGGAGCTTACTAGAGAGAAAGGGTGAGGGAGACAAGGAGAAAAAGAGTGAACGAAATGAAATAAAGAAAGAAGAGAGAGATTCCTGAAGATTGGACGAACGGACGGGGTAAGAAGTCAGGGAGAAAGGAGGGAAGAGAAAAGGAAAGAAGGGAGAGACTGAGGAAGGAAAGTTAAAGTTAGAAAGAAATAGAGAGGAAGGAAGTTGTGGCTGGATTGGGAAAATGAGTGAGTGGGAAGAAGAATAAAACTAATAGAACAATGGACAACACTGGGGAAGGTATACTCTGTTTACTTTTGTGTCAAATCTCCATCTACACTGCTGAGCTAAAACAAATAGAAACAGCAGAATATGAGTCTCTTCACCAAGATGTGCTGTAGAAGCAATGCAGAGCCGTGGGTATTGTCATATTGTCCTGTTCAGGAGCAGAAAATGAGCTGCAACAGGACAGAAATATACTGCAGGTTTTAACTGTGAATTGTTGGAATAAAGATAAAATAGCAGACAGACACAGAGACAGACAGAGCGGGGGTGAATGGAAGGGAGGACTGGTGAAGGAAAGAGAAAAAATGATGACGTGAAAGAGGGAAGGAAATGAAGATCATGAGAGTGTGAAGAAGGGAGGGAGGGAAGAAAAATGAGGCTGGAGAGAGTGAAAGAGGGAAGGAAACATAACGAAATAGGAAAGAGAGAGGGAGGAATGAAAGAAGAATTAAAGGAGGGAGGGAGGAAATGAGAATATTAGAGAGGGAAAGAAAAGGAATGAAGGAGTGGAAGTGGCGGGGAGAGAAGGGAAGGAACTGTATTGACGAAGGAAAGGAAAGTAAGAAAGAACGTAGAAAGAGAGGGAAAAACGAAAAGGAGAGAAGGATAAAAAAAAGAAATGAATGGAGATGTGAAAGAACGGAAAAAGAAAGTAAAGAAGGAAGGCAGAAGACAATATATGAATTGTGAGAGAGAGAGAGAGAGAGAGAGAGAGAGAGAGAGAGAGAGAGAGAGAGAGAGAGAGTATACTATAGAGATAAAGGGGAAGAAAAAAGGAAGTAGGGAAAGAGGATTTCAGGAAGCAGGGAGTGAAACTGAGGTGAGAGAAATAATTAGGTTGGAAGAACAGATTGAGAGCCAAAGAAACATGGAAAAAGAAGAACAATAAGAGGAAGGAAGGGACGAGGAGGTAAAGGAAGGAGAGAACGGAGAGAAGGATTGAATATCAGTACAGCTGAAGGAGAAACCCATGGGAAGCTTTAATGAGAGAGAGAGAGAGAGAGAGAGCAGTGTTGACTAGCCTCTGATATGACTATCCAAACATAATCCAAGTTGGTCTACTTGCGTGTTTGTGGAGGGGAGGGGGGCAGCAAAATGAAGTGAGGGGAGGGACCGAGGTAGGGCGGGAGTAAGGAAAGCGATGAGGTAGGACAGAGGGAGGGAGAGGAAAATGATGAAGCTAGAGAGAAGGATGAATGAAAAATGTTGTATTTGGTGACAGAACGAGGAAAAGAAATCATACATGGAAGGAAGAGGGAAAAGAAAACTGAAGAACATCAGTGTGAGGATGAGAGGGAGAAAGGAAAGATGAGTTTGGAGAGTGAAGGAGAGAGGAAAAAATAATGAAATAGGAAATGGGAGAGAGGGAGTGAGGAAAAAAAGAAAAAAAATAATGAAGATGGGTGAAAAATGGCGGGACTGGGGACTAAAGAAGAGGGAGAATGAAAATATTAGTGGGTGGAGGTAGAAGAAGAGGAGGAGTGGATGAAAGGAAGAGGAATGACTTTACGAGGGAAAAGAGAAGGGAACAAGAGAGAGTTATAATGAAAATGAGAAGGAAAGAGATAGAGTGATGAAAAGGGAAGAAGAGGTAGAGAAGCAGTGAAGAGAGAAGAGGTTAGGGATGGGAGATGAGATGAAATGAGAATGAGGAAGGAGGTGGAGAGGCTGGAGAAGGGGTAGAGGGCGGAAAATATGTAACTGAAGGGCTTGTAGAGGAAGGAATGGAAGTGAATGTTAGGCAAGTGGGACTGGGAAAAGAAACAGTTCAGAAAGGAGAAGGAATGGGAAGGGAGGAAGAAGAGGAAAATTAAGATACAGGAAAGAGACTGGAAAGGAAGATAATATTATGAGGATTGAGGGAGAGGGATAATTGAGGTGAGGTGGCGCATGGGGAGATGAGAGGAAATGTGATTTGAAGAAATGGGAAGAACAGAATACGGGCGAAAAAGGGGAGAAAAGGCTACTGGAGAGAGATATGAGAGGAAGGGTAAGTATGTAAAAAAACTGAGTAACTACCAAAGGAACAAGAGAAAGAAAGGGAAGAAACAGGAAAAAGTGTGGAAAATAGACATGAAAAAAGAAATGGGATAAGAGGTGAGGAGGAAGAGAATATGGAGAGAAAGAGAGAGAGAGAGAGAGAGAGAGAAGCAACTGGCTGAGTGAAAATTAAATTTGCAGACGTGTAGCGTGTGTTGTCAGTGGAAAATAGTGCACAAGGAGGATAACGAGAAGAGGAGGAGGGGGAGGAAGAGGGTATAAAAAGTGAGGAGGGCGAAGAAGAAGAAGAAGTAAAAGATGAAGAAAAGGAAGAGGAGGGAGAAGCAGGAGGAGGAGGAGGAGGGTGGAAAAAAGTACTTGTGATAGAGAAAAGAAAGTGCGAAGGAAAATGTGGCTGGTTACAAGAGTGAGGCAAAATGAAGGGATGAATATAGAGGAGGCAAAGAAGAGGAAAAGGAGGCAAAGGAGGCGAAGGGAGAGGAGGAGGAGGAGGAGAAGGAGGAAGAGGGGGAGGAGGAGGAGGAGGAGGAGGAGGAGGAGGAGGAGAAGAAGAAGAAGAAGAAGAAGGAAAGAAGAAGAAGAAGAAGAGAGAAGGAAATGAAAAAAAAGAGGATGAAGAAAATGAAAAGAAGAGGAGGACGAGGAGGAGGATGGAAGTGGAGGAACTGAAGAAGGAGGAAAAGGAAGAGGAGGAGAAGGACGAAGAAAAGGAGGAGGTACAAAAGGATGATTATACGGAGGAGGAGGACGACGACGACAAGGAGAAGACGGTATAGGAGGATGGCAGTGAGAGAAGGAGATGGAGGAGGAAAAATACAAGAGGGATTATGAAGAAGAGAATGGAAGTAAATGGAAGACAAAGACAGTAATGAGGAGGAGGAGAGCTATGAGGAGGATGAGGAAAAGGGAGAAGCCGAAGAGAAGAAGAAGAAGAAGAAAGATTGAAGTTGGTGATGATGAGGAGAACTGTGAGAAGAAGAAAAAAAAGAAGAATGATGATCGTAGCGATTATGAAGGAGCAGGAGAACGAGATTCTGGAGAGATAAGAAAAAGGATGTTCGGAAGGCAATGGAGAGGGTTCAGCTGGAAGGAGGGAGAGGTTAGAAGGAGACAAGGAAAGTGATTTATATACAGTAGTAATAGAAGAAAACGGGGATAGAACAGACGAAGATACATAAGATGGTGAAAATGAAGAGGAAGATTAGGAGGATGAGGTGCAGGAAGAGGATGACGAGGAGTAAGAGGAGGAAAAAGAATGCTGAAAATAGAGATTAATATGATGAAATAGGCATATCTGAATGTGCAGTTGAATAATTATGATAATAATTATAATAATAATAATAATAATAGTAATAATAATAATATTAATACTAATATTTACTGGAAGAAGAAGAAGAAGAAGAAGAAAATGAGGTGGAGGAGGAAAAAATAGGAAAGCAGGTCTGGACACTAAGAGAAACCGGGAACAGAGGAATGAAGAAGTACCTATATAAAGGGAAAGGCAGAGTTTGACAGAAGGTAATAAGATGACACGTACACATGTAGTAGGTGTGGGAGCTTCAGAGCCCTTGGGTTAATGTCCTTGGTGTGTGGTGTTGTGAGAAGGTGATTTTGTGTGGTGTGGGAGGGGTGGGTGGTACTGTTCTGTGTGGTGTGGTGTTTTGTGTGGTACTGTGTTTAGTGGGATATTGTATTTTGTGTGGTACTGTGTTTTGTGTGGTACTGTGTTTTGTGTGGTACTGTGTTTTGTGTGGTATTGTATTTTGTGTGGTACTGTGTTTTGTGTGGTACTGTGTTTTGTGTGGTACTGTGTTTTGTGTGGTACTGTGTTTTGTGTGGTACTGTGTTTTGTGTGGTACTGTGTTTTGTGTGGTATTGTGTTTTGTGTGGTATTGTGTTTTGTGTGGTACTGTGTTTTGTGTGGTACTGTGTTTTGTGTGGTACTGTGTTTTGTGTGGTATTGTGTTTTGTGTGGTATTGTGTTTTGTGTGGTACTGTGTTTTGTGTGGTATTGTGTTTTGTGTGGTACTGTGTTTTGTGTGGTACTGTGTTTTGTGTGGTACTGTGTTTTCTGTGGTACTGTGTTTTCTGTGGTACAGTGTTTTGTGTAGTACTGTGTTATGTGTAGTACTATGTTTTGTGTGGTACTGTGTTTTGTGTGGAACTGTTTCGTGTGGTACTGTGTTTTGTGTGGTACTATGTTTTGTGTGGTACTATGTTTTGTGTGGTACTATGTTTTGTGTGGTGTGTTTGGTGTGGTGTGTTTTGTTTGGTAATGTGTTTTGTGAGGTACTGTTTGGTGAGGTACTGTGTTTTGTTTGGTACTGTGTTTTGAGTGGTATTGTGCTTTTTGTGGTACTGTGTTTTGTGTGGTTCTGTGTTTTGTGTGGTATTGTGCTTTTTGTGGTACTGTGTTTTGTTTGGTACTGTGTTTTGTGTGGTATTGTGCTTTTTGTGGTACTGTGTTTTGTGTGGTTCTGTGTTTTGTGAGGTACTGTGTTTTGTGAGTTGTGCTTTGTGTGGTATTGTGTGTGGTATTGTATTTTGTGTCGCAGTGTGTTTCGTGTGGTACGGTTTGTGTGGTACAGTGTTTTGTGTGGTACAGTGTTTTGTGTGGTACATTGTTTTGTGTGGTGCAGTGTTTTGTGTGGTACTGTGTTTTGTGTGGTACTGAGTTTTGTGTGTTGTGTTTTGTGTGGTACTGTGTTTTGTGTGGTACAGTGTTTTGTGTGGTACTATGTTTTGTGTGCTACAGTGATTTGTGTGGTACTGTGTTTTGTGAGGTACAGTGTTTTGTGTGGTACTGTGTTTTGTGTGGTACTGTGTTTTGTGTGTTGTGTTTTGTGTGGTTTTGTGTGTGGTATAGTATATTGTGTGGCGGTGTGTTTTGTGTGGTTCTGTTTTGTGTGGTACTGTGTTTTGTGTGGTACTGTGTTTTGTGTGGTACAGTGTTTTGTGTGGTACTATGTTTTGTGTGGTACAGTGATTTGTGTGGTACTGTGTTTTGTGAGGTACAGTGTTTTGTGTGGTACTGTGTTTTGTGTGGTACTGTGTTTTGTGTGGTACTGTGTTTTGTGTGGTACTGAGTTTTGTGTGTTGTGTTTTGTGTGGTTTTGTGTGTGGTATAGTATATTGTGTGGCGGTGTGTTTTGTGTGGTTCTGTTTTGTGTGGTACTGTGTTTTGTGTGGTACTGTGTTTTGTGTGGTACAGTGTTTTATGTGGTATTGTGTTTTGTGTGGTATTATGTTTTGTGTGGTATTATGTTTTGTGTTGTATTGTGTTTTGTGTGGTATTATGTTTTGTGTGGTATTATGTTTTGTGTGGTATTGTGTTTTGTGTGGTATTATGTTTTGTGTGGTATTGTGTTTTGTGTGGTATTATGTTTTGTGTTGTATTGTGTTTTGTGAGGTACGGTGTTATGTGTGGTATTGTGTTTTGTGTGGTACAGTTTTTTGTGTGGTATTGTGTTTTGTGTGGTACTGTGTTTTGTGTGGTACTGTGTTTTGTGTGGTACAGTTTTTTGTGTGGTATTGTGTTTTGTGTGGTACTGTGTTTTGTGTGGTACTGTGTTTTGTGTGGTATTATGTTTTGTGTGGTATTGTGTTTTGTGTGGTACAGTTTTTTGTGTGGTACTGTGTTTTGTGTGGTGTGTTTTGTGTGGTACTGTGTTTTGTGTGGTACTCTGTTTTGTGTGGTACTGTGTTTTGTGTGGTATTATGTTTTGTGTGGTACTGTGGTTTGTGTGGTACTGTGTTTTGTGTGGTACTGTGTTTTGTGTGGTATTATGTTTTGTGTGGTACTGTGGTTTGTGTGGTACTGTGTTTTGTGTGGTATTATGTTTTGTGTGGTACTGTGGTTTTTGTGGTACTGTGGTTTGTGTGGTACTGTGTTTTGTGTGGTATTATGTTTTGTGTGGTACTGTGTTTTGTGAAGTACGGTGTTATGTGTGGTGTTGTGTTTTGTATGGTATGGTGTCTTGTGTGGTACCGTGTTTTTTGTGGTTTAATGTTTTATTTTGTGGTATGGTGTTTTGTGCGGTATGATGTGGTGTGGTTTGGTTTTGCTAACTTCTCCAAATTCTGCTGAAATGAATCACTTGGCGTCGAAAAATCAATGGTAAGAAACAGACGAATATAGCCACTCCTAGCGATGCTCCCTCCAGTTTGAAAGAAACGATAAATAGCCACTCGTCTCTTAACCATTTTGGGTATAAGGTCCCAGGCCCATGTCTCCATAGTCCGTACTTTCATGGAGAGAGAGAGAGAGAGAGAGAGAGAGAGAGAGAGAGAGATGCTTTTATTTGCTGAGTTGTTAAGATTTCGCCAATACTCTCAAAAAGGAAAAGAAGAAGAAAAACAGAACCTGATGATTATAGTCATGACGATGTAGCAATTTCCAGGCCCGTACACTGTCAACATGCATCATCTCTGGGTGATTTTGCTTTTTATGCCAGTGAAGTGAGGTGTTTCCCCATTGAAATCAATGACTATGTTACGATTGATCCGATAGACTTCCTCCCAATATTTTGTCACAGGCTTACTCCAAACTTGGCCGTTTGGTTATCTCGAGTTTTTATGGCGCTTCTGATGTCTAGCACCTTCACTCAGAGTTGAAAAGTGGCTAAAATTTCACCTTTTCCAAAGGGAAAGCCCTTGTCTTGGGCTATGGATTAGTGCCAAATTTTGTTGATGATGATTTTATCTAAGGTGTATAAACGATTGGTTGCCACTAGGCAGGCTAATTAGGCGTCCTTGGGTATTGTAGTTTGCTCCTAGACTGTCACTGAGCTCAACGGCCGGTGTAAGCACTTGTTATAGATTCCTAACAGTAAGCCATGTTTTTCAGCAAGCTCTGTATCAGAAATCTGAGTGTAAGCTGATGCAGAAGTTTTTCCTCTGCTGCCTTTGGTCGGGCCATAGAAGGATATTGTATGAACTTGCATCTGCTTGTGTAGGTGACTGAGTGCTTTTTGTGATTAAGAATATTCTTTCAGGTTGTGGTAGAAGGTGTTCATTGATGATATTGTTGTCGATGTGAGATTGTGTCTTGTGATCATGAGGGTGGTATTTTTGGATCCAGTTCTATTTATCTTGTTTCTGGACCATCGTACAACAATTACTGAGAAGTCTGCTTTTAGCTTATCTGATGATACTACACTGACAGCTATTTTAGATAGTCCAGTGAGTTGGTTTGTGGTCGTTGTCATTTTTAACGTGGATCTTGTGGATCTGGATCATGTTTTGCAGTGATATCAAATCTGGATTATGAAGTTCGGTGCAAGAGGAGCTAAGATTAATGCTGCTGGTAATTCTAGAATGACTCATTCCCTGCAACCTGTGTGATTGATGCATGCCCCCTGGTTTTGGAATTTTCTTTACTTCTTGAACATCATACTGCAGAAGAAGATGGCATTCGAGACTCATGTTTATGGCATTGTGTCCCATGCTTGGTGGAAGTTGGGAATCGTAAGGAGGGCAATTATTGCTAGTAATTCCCTTAACGTTGCTGTTACTTTGGGTAAATAAATTAGTCATCCTATTGATGGAATATTGTTGTCTGTTTTGAATTTCTGTAGCAGCTTCCTATTTCATTTCCTTCAAAGACGTGGACTGCGCTATTAACAAGTGAGGCAATCAAAGTCTGACTGCCTTTACTCGAACTGTGGCTGCCCTGCCCTTCTTGTATTTGATAGTAAACAACCCGTGTTGCCCAGGGCATGGTGTTGATATGTGCTTTTGGATGCACCAGATCCGCAGGAAGATTACATGAGCAGGCTTTGCTATTGCTTTGTTATTCAACAACTACCAGTTTGGTTGGTGCATTGTAAATTTTAGTGTGCGTTTATAGAACAGACTTCTTGACAGCATATATTAGTTCACTTTACCTCTTTGAATGGCGTTTCTTCCTCTCCCTTTCTCTCCCCTCCTCAGTTTTCTTCCTCTTCTTATTCATGATTTTTTCCATATCACTATATATATATATATATATATATATATATATATATATATATATATATATATATATATATATATATATATATATATATATATATATATTTATATCAACCGTGTGCTTCATTTATTTCCCCTCCCTCGTCCATTTATTTTCACAACCTATTCCTCTTCTCTATTCTCCTTACTTGCTTCAGCTTTTTACCTCTTCTAATGCATTTTCCCTTTCTTTCTGTCTTCCTCTTTTCCCTTTCACTCCATATTACGTTTCTTTTCTCCTATTTTAAGTCACACCTCCCCGTCCTTTTCTCCTCATATTAGTTCCTTCTCTTCCACCTCCTCTCCTCTATACCTCTTCTCAATTCTCCTCATCCTATATTTTACATTCCACTAAATTTCTCCTCTCTTACCCTTCTCCACCTCTACCTCTTTTATCCTCCTCCTCCTCTTCCTTTCATACTCTCCTTGCCCTTTACATTTCTGTTTTTCTCCATATTTCCTGACACCTTTTCTTCTCCCTGTCCTCTTTCATTCTCTTTCTCTTCTTTCCTCTTCCTCCTCCTCCTCCTCTCTCCTTCCTTCTTCTCCTCCTCTCCTCTTCTGTCTCCTTCTCTCGCTCCCCTCTTTATCTTCCTTCTTCTCCTCCTCCTCCTCCTAGTGTGTAGCTTCCACGTTATGTCCACAGACTTCCCATTAACTCAATGTACCGGTTTATAATGTCATGCCGTAACTATTATTTTATTTGTTTACTTTCTCTTTCAGGTTACTCTATCGGGTAGCTTATAGATAAAGTATAGAATGTGACTTTTCCTCTCCAGTGTTTCCTATAAAATTTCCATGTCAGTTTTTCCATGCTGCATGGTGGTTTTTCTCACTTTTTCCTGGAGGGTTTGGTGGTGGGGGGAGCCTTCTTGCTTTACTATCCTTATCCTTCAGCATGTAGAGTTAGATCTTGTAGTCATAGTTTTCTTTAACAAGCAGCCTCGAAAGGACCATAAGGTCTGTTGCTGTTTGCTTTCCTGTGTGTAATGCTGTGTGTAATCCTCCTCCTCCTCCTCCTCATCATCATCATCATCTTCAAGGGCCTCTTTGTGTCAAAGCAATTACTGTCTTCTTTGTTCCGTCATTTCATCCTGTTTTCTTCCTCCTCCATCTCCTTCCGTCTCACCACCTCCTCCTACCACCTCACCCATCCATGGTCCTATCCACATTCTCCCTCTCTTCCAATCTGTCTCTCATTCTTTCTTCCTCCTTCCTTCTCACCGCCTCTTCTTCGTCGTCTTCCTTTTCCTAGTTTCTCTTTTCTTTTCCCTTTCTTCCAGTGGATTGTGCTCCTAAGCATGTTTTAAACAGAACAATAGTAGATTCCTTCAAATACAAAATAGACCACCAACTGAGGGAATCGGAGATAATGGTTGTAAAGAAACTGAGCAGCGGCCGACATCAAATCACTCACATATACTCCACACTGGTATCTCAGGCAATGTTGTTGTTAATTTTGGCAATATATTTCAGCTGAAGAATCGATCTCAAATATGCTCTCCTACCCTACGTGTAAATTAAAGGAGCTCATGAAACACACATATTCTTAGACTGGCTTCTACTAATCTTCCAAAACCACGCTGGTTATTAGACACATATGATGCCCTTTCTCCTACTGTTCCTATACTAGGCATAGCGGGAGGGTCCTCAGGACTGTGGAGAGAATCTTCTGTTGTACTGTACAGACGCAGACAATGCTTCCTCCTTATCTTTTCCACACATTGTTAAAGCAGGATGGAAAGCTATAAATCTGGCTTCATTAGTTCGGAACCCCAGACATGAAAATATACAACTGACTACCACTGAACCATCCTCCAATAATACTCAGTGATAAGGACATAAACACTTACATTATGGAAAAGACAATAACAACACGTACGGAATGAGGCCTAAATGGTTCATGTGTTGGTGTAATTATGTACCCGTTTCTTTCTTCTTATCTTTCTGCATTGCATTACGTTCCCCCCTCCCCCCCCCTCTCTTTCTCTCTCGCTGAGTTTTATTAAAGTCTCGGGTAAACTGATGACAGCATGTTTATGTAAATGTTTTCGTATGCAAATATGAAGATAAATAACTCGGCCACAGTGAGAGAGAGAGAGAGAGAGAGAGAGAGAGAGAGAGAGAGAGAGAGCGACCGGTTTGGTGTGTGTGTGTGGTTAGAGACCGTTTTCCTGTATAATAACATTCAACTTGCAGAAGCATCCCAAGGAGCGAAGCTCTCCGTCAGGTTCTAAACAAGTTGCTCACTCCCGTAGATCCTAGCGAAGCTTTGTACTAGGGCCCTGAAGTTCTTGCTTCACACTCGCAGACTTTACGCCATTATTCGATCTAAATGAAGACAGATATTAGGACCCTGAAGCTCCCACATCTCTCTGGTGCTTTTATTTTTATTATTATTGCTTCTAATAAGGAATTATATTCAAGTTAGAGGTTTTTCAGCTGCAGGAGTTGGAAATAATCTTTAACTCCTTCGCTTGGAGAAACCATTCCAGGATGCTGTATAACATGATGTTGGGCCTGACGGGTTAGCTAAATACACACACACTTCTACGGCATTAATGTCTTTACTGCACACTTGCTCGACGTAGTTCTGCTCACCCTGTACGGTACCCCTGCCTCTTGCCGCAGGAAAGTCGCAGCCAGGTAGTATAACGAACGAAGACCTGATGTTGTTCAGTGTTAAGGAGGCAGAGCAAAGCTTTTCGAGACTCACGAACAAAAGTTTGGGATTATTTGGGGAGTCAAGAAAAGCATCGAACTACCAATAAAAGACTTCGCTCGGCATGAAAGATTTGCTTTTTTTTTTTTTAATTCAGTGACAGGAATGGAGGGTTAGCAAAATGAATAGCTTAGGAGCGTATAGTCAAGGAAACTCTTTATATTTAGCTCAAGTACTGCTCGCTTTCGCGTGCTGGCTAATATTTCTAAGCCAAATGATAACTGTTGTGTCTCTGTCCATAAGTGATCCTCTTTCATATGATACATCAGGGAGGATGGTGACAGACAGGCCCTAAGTGTGAATTAAGCATAGCAGAGAAATCGTATAACTTTAGTCCTTGACTGCACGTATTGTTAAAAGTGAAGGCTTTACTACAACGTTCCTGTTACGGTGGTTCTTGCAGAGGCACGGACGAAGTTGAGAGACGAAAGAGAGACTTATATGTAGGGAGGAAGAAAGAGGTGAAAAGATTAGTAAGAGAGTAAGAAGAGAGTGGAAGAGGAATTTGGAAGGAATTTGAGTGTAAAGTGGAGAGAAAATAAGAAATGTTCTGGAAAGAGGTAAAAAGAATTAGACAAGGAAATAAAAAAGATAGTAGAGGAGTGAAAGATAAAAATGGTAGATTGCTAGTGGTGAAGGAAAAAAAGTGAGCAGATGGAGAGAAAACTTTAAGGAACTATTAAACATAGAGAATGAAGTAATGCGAGAATAAGTGGCTGAGAAGTGGCTGTGAGTAGGAGGGAGGTGAGAATGGAGGAAGAGATCAGTAGGATGCAAGTAGCGGAAGCAATGTAGAGAGTCAAAATTGGGAAAACCCCAGGAATTGATGCAGTGTGTGGTGAAATGTTGACGCTTGGCGGAGAGATAGTAATAGAATGGGTATGGAAGATGTGCAGATTGGCCTGAGAGGCAGGCAGAGCCCCAGAGGATTTGGTAGTTAGGTATAATTATTCCCCTGTACACAGGAAAAAGGGAAAAAGAAGTATGTGGTAATCATTGGGGCATTTATCTTCTGAGTGGAATAGGAAAAGTATATGGTAGGATACTTACTGATATAGTTAGGGAAATAACAGAGGAATTAGTTGGAGAAGAACAGGGAGGTTTTAGGAAGGGAAGAGGTTTTGTAGATCAGATATTCATTCATAGGTCTTTAGTGGAAAAGTTTCTAGAGTCGGGAAAGAAGTCGTATGCAGTTTTCATGGATATGGGGAACGTATATGACAGAGTGGATAGACAAGGAATGTGGAAAAAGTTAAGAATATATGGAGTAAATGGGAAGTTGTTGAATGCCATGAAGAGTATGTGTAAGGGTGCTAAGGGTGCAGTGCTTGGGGATAGTGAACTGAGTGAATTTTTGTATCTGAATGTTGGATTTAAACAGGGATTGTCATGTCTCAATGGTTGTTCAATCTGAAAATGGATGGGGTTATAAAAGAGCTACAAGGTAGGGCAGTGGATGTTGGAGTGGCCCTAATGAGAAAGGGCAGTGTTTGTAAACTCACTGTGCTGTTGTTTGCCAGTGATACTACGTTGTTAAGTGAAGACGAAGGGGTACTGCAAGGCTTGGTGAATGAATTTGGGAAAATGTGTAAGAAACGGAATCCAAAGGTGAATGTTGGGAAGAGTGAAGTTATGGTCCTCGAGAGACTCGAAGTCACTGAATGTACAGTAAGGCTGGATGATGAGATGAGGTAATGGAAGATGTGAGTGCATTTAAGTACTTGAGTAGTGTGATGAATAAGGATTGAAGTTTGGAGTATGAAGTGCTTGAAAAGGTACAGCAAGGAAAAAAGGTTGCTGATTCTTTGAAAACAGTGAGAAGAAATAGCATGGAAGTGAAAAAATCCCTGCGTGATAGTACTGTGATACCAACTCTAACGTGTGGAAGTGAAGCTTGGATGTTGTTGGAAGGACACAAGTCAAGACTGAGAGCAGTGGAAACGAATTATCTGAGAGGGGTATGTGGAGTTACATGGAGAGAAAGACTGACAAATGAGGAAGTGAAGGAGCATTGTGGTGTGGATGTGTATGTGACAGAAAATGTTAGGAGAAATACACTGAGGTGGTTTGGCCATGTGGAGAGGGTGAAAAGCAAGAGACTAACGAGTGTATGTGAGTGACGTGGGGGGGAGAGAGGGAGCGAGAGGCCGATGATGAGATGGAGGAATGGAGAGGTACATGAGAGAAAGGGAGTTTGGGTTGGGAGCAGGGCAGTGTAACGAAGGAGGACAGGACGACATGGAGGCGATTTATTTGTGGCCATACCATGCGGGATTAAAGCATCTGACAATAGATAGATATTATTTTGCATGAATTAGCATAAGACTAAACAATACGCGAGCATTCTGTTGTATTCAAAACTCTCCCTCTGGTGACATCTTATTTTGGTATATATTGCTGCCTTCACACCATTTTATTCATCTGTGAAAAGGGCTTTGGTAATGAATAAATTATTGAACGTTCCATTTAATCCCCTCAGATCGAAGTCTCTCTTATTTAACCCTTCGAAATATAAAGTCTCGCCTTACATTAATAAAATCCTCAAGGAATAGGAATATAAACAATTCTCTTAACAAATTAGTTAGACTAAGTGAGCAAAGCTATATGCCAGCCTCAAATTTTTGACTATATGTTATTTAGCAACTGGGAGAATAAGATGCAGTTCACCCGCATGTGACGCAACAGACCACAAAGTAGGAAACATACATAATCTAACAAGGGATTTCACTTACATAATGTCAACAACTGGGTACATGCAGTTTTATTTGTAGCCTACCACGATATGACTTGCAAATGAAGCCCATTTTCTAACAAATTCAGTAAGCCATATAACACACACACACACACACACACACACACACACACACACACACACACAAAATCTTATTACAGGCACAAAAAAAAAAAAAAATGCTCACAAGAAGTTCAGCGCAGCTGGGCTGATGAAAAGGTCATGTCATCACTACTAAAGCAGTGGCGTCATTGCTAGTTAAGAAGCAATGTCAGTGTCCTCGTTGCACGAATGAAACATGATTTTATTGCAGAAACTGACACGTTTGGTTGCTTTTAAGCATATAACCTATACGGAAATATTTCCATTATTATGTTTCCAACCATTTCTAAAAAACATTACAAGTACCCATTTGGGGGCTTGTTTAATCCTTAACAATCGGTGTTTTTAGAGTGTTGCCGTTCGTACAGAAAATGTCGCATAAGTTTGAGATGTTATGACATAAATACGAAGAGTAATAATTGAGATCAGTGGAAATGAGAGCGTTATGTAATACAGGTGTCCAATAGCATTAGAAATATTGCAGATACATGTATTATCTGAAATTGGGGAACCTATTGATCGAAAGGTAGAGGACTGTGTTGGGACAATGTGAGAGCATGGATTTAAAAAAATAATCAAAAGTATAATACTAGTACAGTCGGCCTAAGAAATGACGGCACTGTATCCAGAAGATTTCAGTTAGCGATAATGCACATACTCTTCTTTATATCTTTACAAGGTGAAACCTATTTAGTAAAACTGTTACAGAACACAATAAGTCAGTGCCAGAGTACCTGTATATTTCAAAATTGTAGGAAGCAGTTCGTTAGCTACGATAATAGGAAATCCTAAATGGAACTAATTGAAAACTCAGAACTATCGTTCAAGGACAACCGTGAATAATTTGCGGAACAGGCAATAATTTTAATAGCGTAAGACTGAAAAGAAAATCGCCTCAATATAAACTTATGAGTCATTATTATTTATAGAATAATTTCCGTTACAACACCAGGGGATAATTTGCAGTCATTTATTTTCCGTTTCTGTTTTTCACCATGGACAATGATAGAAAGAAAGAAAACGGCTTAAGTTAGTAGGCTTTGTAAATGGTTAGATCAACAAGCACGAAAGTAGACACCTTTTACTCAAAGACATGTAGTTATTACACTGCATTTGGCCATTAAGAATAATCTCTGGAAGATTTAACATACACCAAAGGATTATCAGTGAATGAAATATAAAGAGAGAACCTCAAAAGTTTGCCGAGTCGGAGCTCCTTGGAGGATGCCAACTTGTCATAGCCTAGTATCCTCAGAACATAAACGATTGGCAAGAGAAATAAAAATGCAGAGGCTCATAAACAAATCACTGAGTTCTAAACTCCCAAATCAGGATTTTCAGTTAAGCGGGACAGCGGTTTATTTAAAAAGGAAGATATTACATATTAAAACATTGAGCAAAAAATGTGCTTTTGCACTACAAGAGTTAATACACTCTTGTGGTTCTCTTTTTTACCTAGTGTAAAAGAAAGGGATAAAATCTGTCATATCTCCTTACAACTGAAAAAAAAAAAAAAAAGCATAAACGGGGAATAAAGTAGCTAATTAAAATTATTATAAGCGAGTGAAAGGCAAGGAATAAAAGGCTCAATGATCTTGCTGCTACCGCAGATAGAGTACCATTACTAAGAATAATTTCATTGTTGTGGCATCCATGTTGCTATATCATCACCACAACATTTGAAAATAGGGTAATGCATGACAGTCACAAGAATTTTCCTTAACTGGTCTTTGAAACTACATATCTGTATTTGACATCCTGGGAAGCAAATACACCAGGAACACTGAGTTTATACTGCACGCCGTGAGCAGATTAAAAATCACATCCATTCAAATTGGGAAACATAACTGTTAACTTCTAATCATTGCCAAACGTTATTCGTTATCGGCCGCCATTAGCCCCTTAACCGCGGGGCGTCACTTTCGTGACGCTCGGGCGCAATGGATCATACCGCAGTGCGTCACTTTTGTGATTCTGTGTAATTTTGAATTCTCCCAGGCTTACAAGTGGTGGCTTGTATCATCTATCAGTACTGCCAATGTCCAACACTAGTCAGCACTCCAAATCTCATCTGTACTTCCTTCCTTTGTTGACAATTTAGCTATTTTTCTCCGTTCCTGACTCCCCTCCCTACCTCCCCTCCATTACCCTCTCCTCTCGCCTGCCGGGCCGCACTGCGCCGAGCAAATCTTCCCCAGAATTTTCCACTGATTTCATCCATTGAAATAAGCCCTATGCCCTATTCTTATACAAAATAATATATTCCAAAAAGAAATAAGGTAAGTGATAGTGCTATATACCTAGAATTAGGTAATTATCACCTGACAACACCTCACATGCACTCGTTCACTAATTTCCCACGGTAATATCCCCTTTGAAATATGCCGTATAATCTATTCTCGTAATAAGAATATATATAAGAAAGGAAGGGAGAAGCCTAAGCGATATTTACATTCACCTGGAACTACCTATTTTTTTATGTATTGTCGAGATTTCCTACCAATCATTTTTTTAACATGTACTGCTAATGTCCAACAATAGTCAGCAGTCCTTCTCTCATCTGTACTCCCACCCATTGTTGACAATTTAGCCATTTTTCCCCATTCTTGACTCCCCTCCCTACCTCCCCTCCATTACCCTCTCTCCCTTCCCTACTTCACCTCCATTACCCTCTCCTCTTGCCTGCCCGGCCGCACTGCACTAAAGCAAAGCTTCCCCGGAATTATGACATCTTTTGTATTTTAAGTTTTCTTACGTCTGAATGATTTTATTCTTAATTGGGGAAGCATATTGCTGTGAAGGACTATTCCCTTGTAGACCCTGGGGCCGGTCAGAGTGCTGGACAAAGTTTGCTTCCCCCCTCGTCCCTATCTCCCAGCAGTACAGTTGAGAAGTGAATGTCACTCTGCCCATTGCCTGTTTTCTTCTACTGGAAGACTGGAACTTGGCAAATAATAATCATCTGTCTTACTGATCCATACAAGCAACTGATAGGCAATAGCGCTACATTTTCAGTGACTTTTTAGAACTTGCTGAACCTCCTCCTATGCAATTTATTCTGCAGATTATACCAAAGTATCGTCTTTTAGGGTATAAGGAAAATATGTCTCTAGTAAAAGCATGCAAATAACATCTTTATGAATGACAAGACATATATTGCAAACTATGCCACACAGCAAGAGGTGCCACCAAGCCTCATGTGCCACCGGCAGTCTATCTATCTATTGCCAGACGCCTCAATCCCGTTTGGGGTGGCCACAAACAAATCGCCTCCAAGTCGCCCTGTCCCCCGCCATTTCACTGCCCTGCTCCCAACTCACACACCCCTCTCTCATATACCTCTCCACCCCATCCCTCCATCTCATCCTCGGCCTCCCCCTCCCTCTTCCCCCCTCCACCTCACTCACATACACTCTCTTCGTCAGTCTTTCACCCTCCATCCTCTCCACATGGCCAAACCACCTCAGTGTGTTCTTCATAACGCTTCCTATCACATCCACATCAACACCACAACGCTCCTTTATATCCTCATTCGTCAGCCTGTCTCTCCATGTGACACCACAGGCTCCTCTTAAATAACTCATTTCCACTGCTCTCACTCTTGACTTGTGTCCTTCCAACAACGTCCAAGCTTCACTTCCGTACGTTAGAGTTGGTATCACAATACCGTCATGTAGTAACTTTTTCACTTCCATGCTCACTTCCCTGTTTCTTATCACTGCTTTCAAAGAACCAGCAACCTTTCTTCCCTGCTGTACCCTTTCAAGCACTTCACCCTCCAAACCTCCATCCCTACTCATCACACTACCCAAGTACTTAAACGTACTCACATTTTCCAATTCCTCACCATCCAACCTCGCTGTACATTCACTGACTTCACCTCTCTCAAAGACCATCATTTTACTCTTCCCTACATTCACCTTTAGATTCCGTTTCTTACACACTCTCCCAAACTCATCCACCAAGCCTTGCAGCTCCCCTTCGTCTTCACTCAACAACACAGTATCATCTGCAAACAACAGTACAGGGAGTTTCCAAACACTGTCCTCTCTCACCAGGGCCAGTCCAACATCCACTACCCTACCTTGTACCTCTTTTATTACCCCATCCATGTACAGATTGAACAGCCATGGAGACATGACACATCCCTGTTTCAACCCAACTTTCAAAGAGAAAAATTCACTTAGTTCACCATCCACATGCACTGCAGCCTTTGCACCATCGTACATACTCTTCACAGCATTCAACAACTTCCCATCTACTCCATATATTCTTAACACCGGCAGTACAGCCCTTAATCCTAAACTTTCTTGTATGTTGACCTGTTTTTAACTCCGGCACAGCAGAGGGCTTTCTGGGGGCTAGTAAAATGGTGTGATGTTGGGATGTGTCAGATTTACAGGGGTAGTTATAAATGTGGCTCTGTAGATTTTGTAATACCTCTTCTGTGCGAGTTGTTGTGCGTATTACACACCAGTATTCTTTTGTGTTTTATTGATGCAAACCATATTGATATTAAAGCCGTGTAAATACTATACAGGAGAATGATAAGATGCAATATTCAAAGTAAATCGCTAAGATTGATGTGTTATGAAGTTTTTGCCATTTATAATACTCTACACTTTCTAGTCGTCCGACGTCCTTGGGTGATTAATCAGTTTAGCGCTAGGCTACAGGACAGGTGTTATAGAAGTTGAACCGCAAAAACCATTAACAAATACAAAAGTACTTGATGCGGAAGTTTAAGAGTGTGGTGTAATACATATTATGATGTGAATCTCTCTCTCTCTCTCTCTCTCTAAAATGGTGTGGTGTATTGTATAGTGTGGTGTGGCCTAAGTCTATGGGAGTAAAGTAACACTGGTCCCAAAACCGCTAGTGACGGACAGGCAGATACTCCCACGTCGAAAAATAAGACGTCATTGCATGAAAAGGTTAGTCATGGCACAAAATACATTACTAACACTTGTCTTTCCAGCTACATGTCTACAGAAAGATGCCTCAGTTCAGGAAATGATGCCCACTGACGAAGCACCTTCATTTCGCTCTGTCTTCAGCACAGTGCTCATCTGAATGTATACCCTGAAGTCTATACAGTTGGCTGATGTTGCCCTTTTTCTATGGGTATTCATCTTCCTTTCGGGCTAACTGTAGGGAACTGAGCGAAGGTTGTATAACCGGGCAACGGAACAAACAAGTAAGTATGTACGTACCAAGAGAATAATGTTTTATTGAGATTGTTGGATGTGAGAGTTCTGAGAGGGGAGGGTGGAGGTATGTCTGACCACTACCTGGTGGAAGGAGTGTTAAGAGTAGGTAAGAGATGGGTGAGAACTAGGAGGGTTAGGTGTGGCAGGGAGGTTTTGAAAGTGAGTGAGTTGGATAAAAGAGAGAAAAAGATAGAGTATCAGGAGAAATTGAAAGATGTGTGGAACGCACTGAAAGATCAGGAAAATGGCAGTATGGAGGAGGAATGGCAGTTGTTTAAGAGTGCTGTGGTGGGGCATGCAGAAGAGTTGTGTGGTGTGAGACATGTGGGTGGTGGTGTAAGAAAAGGAAGTGAATGGTTGTGCGAGGAAGTAAGTATGGCTGTGGCTGAGAAGAGACGTGCATATGAAGTGTGGCTGCAGAGGAAGGATGAGATGTCATATGAAAGGTATAAAGAAAAGAGGAATAGGGCGAGAAGGGCTGTGCGTGATGCTAAAGTGGCAGCAGATGAGAGGTGGGGTAGGCGGCTGACAGAGAATTTTCAACAGAATAAGAAAATGTTTTGGAAGGAGGTGAAAAGGGTGCGAAAGGGAGAGTCTGGGAAGGAAGAACAAGTAAAAGCAGAGGATGGAAGGATGTTAATTGAGATGGATGCAGTAAGGAAGAGATGGGCAGAGTATTTTGAAAGATTGTCAAATGTAGAGGAGGAAAGGGTGGCTGAGATTGTGGCAGGTGGAAGGGTACAAGGAATAAATGTGTTGGGAGAGTTGAATGATTCTTTGATCACGAAGGAGGAAGTGGAGAAGGCAGTAAAGGAGATGAAAACAGGGAAAGCTGCAGGTATGGATGGGTGTGCTGTGGAATGCCTGAAAGGTGGTGGAGTGACCATTGTTGACTGGTTAGTAAGATTATTGAATGTGTGCTTTGTGAAAGGTATGGTGCCAATTGACTGGGCAAGTGCTTGTGTGGTCCCATTGTATAAAGGCAAGGGTGATAAGTATGAATGTACTAGCTTTAGGGGTATAAGTCTGTTGAGTGTTGTAGGTAAGATTTATGGTAGAGTGTTAATTATGAGAGTTAGAGAGGGTACAGAGGGAGTGATTGGTGAAGAGCAGTGTGGCTTTAGGAGAGGGAGGGGATGCGTGGAGCAGGTGTTTGCTGTGAGACAAGTGTGTGAAAAGTATTTAGCGAAAGGCAAGGATGTGTTTTGGGCATTCAAGGATTTAGAGAAAGCGTATGATAGAATTGATAGGGAGGCTTTGTGGACTGTTTTAAGATTGTATGGACTTGATGGTAGGTTACTAAAAGGGGTGAAAAGTTTTTATGTAAATAGTAGAGCGTGTGTAAGAGTGGGAAATGCTGTGAGTGACTGGTTTCCTGTGAGAGTGGGGCTGCGACAGGGATGTGTGATGTCGCCTTGGTTGTTTAATATTTACATGGATGGTGTTGTAAGGGAGGTGAATGCAAGAGTTTTAGGTGGAGGTCTGAGTCTGGTGAATGTTGATGGTGGAGAGTGGAATCTGAAGCAGCTGCTGTTTGCAGATGATACTGCACTGGTGGCTGATTCAGAGGAGAGATTGAGACAGTTGGTAGAGGAGTTTGGAAGGGTGTGTGAAAGGAGGAAATTGAAAGTAAATGAGAATAAGAGTAAAGTGATGAAGTGTACGAGGTTGGTAGATGATAGGGGGATGAATATAGCTTTGAATGGTGAGTTGCTTGAGGAGGTAGAGTGTTTTAAATATCTAGGGTCACATGTTGCTGTGGATGGAAGAATAGATGCAGAAGTGAAGTTTAGAATAAATGAAGTAGGAAAGGTGCTGGGAGGAATGAAAAAAGTTTTTTTTTTTTTTTTTTTTTTTTTTTTTTTATGTGTCCGACTCTGGGCAAAGGCTGCAGGGCCTATTTCTTGGGGGCAGTTGCCTATCCCAAGGCCCAGTAGTCCTCCTTCACCTCCACATGTCACCACTTCGGCGCTAACACCCACCGTCCATATTGAATACATGCTAGGGCTGTCTCATACAGGACTGGTGTATTGGTATTAGCAGGGGTATTTTTACGACATGTCGGCGGGTCATCTGGTAGATCAGGAAAGTCTGCTTTTTAGGAAATTCAAATCCTTAAACTGTTCCCTGCCCCAGCCGGGATTCGATCCTGGGTCCATTAGGACCGCAAGCCGCCTCTCTACCGATTCAGCCACCGCTGAATAGATGTAAAGAGAAGGTTGTATGAGGGTGTTGTGGTACCGACTGCATTATATGGGGCTGAAACATAGAATATGGGTGTAGCAGAGAGGAAAAATTTGAATGTAATGGAGATGAGGTGTCTGAGGAGTATGTGTGGAGTGACGCGTATGGATCGAGTGCAAAATGATGAAGCACGAAGGAGAACTGGAGTTGTTCGGGAGATGGCTGGTAGAGTTGAGCAGAGGGTGTTGCGATGGTTTGGGCATATGAAGAGAATGGATAATGAGCGATTGGTGAAAAAGATAACTAGATCTCATGTGAGAGGTGTAAGGCTGAGAGGAAGACCACGAATAGGATGGATGGACAGTTTGAAGAGAGCACTGGATGCGAGAGCGATGTCTGTTGAGCAAGGAAGAGTGGCTGTGTGTGACAGAAATAAATGGAGAGAAATTGTGAATGAATAAGTGATGACTCAGCCCTGAGGGGATATTCTCCCGCATTTAGTCTGATCAGCTAGTCAGGTCAGGTGCGGGTAAGGGGATGGGTCTGTTATGATGTGGCAGGGGTAAACCAGCTCTGCTGTCAGGCCCTGCTGCGGATGTCACTGATTGCATTGCGCAGTTGACCCTTGTGCGGTGTGGTGCGGTGAGGATCTGTCTGTTCTCCCCTTGGGGCTAAGATGCGAATGAATGTGTCTGAATGGATGAGTAAATGGGGAGTGTGTCGTCCTGTCTCGGCTACCTCCGTTTCCTTGGGGGAAGCAGCCTAGGTATATAGATAGATAGATAGAGTTACTGGGCTAATGAAAGTCAGACTGTTTAATTAAACCCTCCATGGCCCTTTGATGTTAAGGCTTGTATGGAGTGGTGTGGTCATTAATATTCGGGCCATAGATAAGGGATTATAATTAAGACGTGTGTGTCTTGTTATTCTGCGTTAATGATTTTTAGACAATGTTAGATGAACATCTCTCTCTCTCTCTCTCTCTCTCTCTCTCTCTCTCTCTCTCTCTCTCTCTCTCTCTCTCTCTCTCTCTCTCTTTCTCTGTTTTCAGATCACTCAAGGGGTATCCAGGTAATTTGTTTGAATCCCCAGGTAAACTAATACAAGTATGTTAATATACACATGGCCGGCCCTTCACCTCCCTCAGGGCTAGATTATACTACCACAGGAAATCATATACTGTACAGTATATGATGGAAGCTGGTGGCCGCAGAGCACGGCAGTGGACTGAGGGTTGTACTGTTGTCCTTTCAAATACTTAGTTACCTACCCCAACGATGCTGGAGGAGGTTATGCGATAACCCCTGTCTGTCTGTTTGTTTATTGACAAAATATCTCTAAAAGTTTCAGCCGAATTTTGATGAAATTCTTTGGAGGGGTTGCCCATTGGCCAAGGAAACGTTGATTCGATGTTGAGGAGGACCCAGATCCAGATGCTTATCCAGGATTTTTTTTTTTTTTTTTTTTGTCTGTTTCTTTGATCGTACACCAGAAATTTCAGAAAGTAACTCATGGATTTCGGTTCATTTTGTGGATGTATGGGTCATGGGCCAAGAAAGAGTTGATTAATTTTGGTGGTAATCTGAGTTGTTCGGTCAAACGTTGGTGGAGGTATGCGTTCTCGGAATGCCATTTACTTGTTGTTGTGATTAGGCTAATCCGAACATAAGGCTTGTTGATTGTAGGCTGAAGTTGCCTTCTCCTGCTGCCCAAAATCCTCCTTTCGAGTGACAGGGAGGGAACTGAGGGACATTTGTATAACTGGAAGAAGTATTCGTTTAGATATACTGGTGCCACCGCGTAACGGCGTCCGTCTCCAGCACCCAGATTCATGGCAAAATATAATAATGGCTTGATTAGTAGACTGAAGATTGTAAGGCCACGATTTTGATCCAAGGTATACGAGAATTGTTTCGAGCGAGAAAAGTGGGTGGAAATATTACTGGATAGCTTAGCACTAAAACTGTGCATACTACAGTATAAGTTACAGAGGATCCATACACATCGATAGAAAGCTTACGGAAAAGTAATATGTGTTACTTAAATGACATTTCTCAGAAATCGCTACCATATTCTTGTACAAAGCTAAATAGCTCCAGGTAAAGCTGTGTTATATTGTATGTTATTAACGTTGCAGTGGCTCTGTGCGAGTCGTTCAAAAGCTTATGCAAAGATATTAATGTTATTAGAAGGGGTGCACGGCGTTGCCTGGGTAAAACCTTATGATCTTGCATTGCCTGGGTTCCTGGATGGCCACTCCTTGTGGTGGAAGACCCTAGGGTTACTCTTTTATCAGGGTTATATTCTCCATGGACCTATTCCTAAGATGGACCCATTTTCCACTACCAACCCACCCACCAACCCTGCCCACCCATCCCACCAATCCCTCTACCCACTCGACCTGCTGTAGCTAATATGGTTATAGAAGTAAAAAATTCTACGGTACTTGGCTACCATCTATCCACCATGTTGACTTGAAGATTTCTGGGTAATTAAGCATAATCAGAGGAGCTACTTAGGTTATGTAATGTACACGTTTAAAACGTTTAAATTCGATGTAAGAGGTTACGCCTGTCAGAGCTGTCAAAAGAGTTCTATATGCATCCCCCTTGATTTCCATAGAGGACAGACAGACAGGCAGACAAATTCTGTGTGTGTGTGTGTGTGTGTGTGTGTGTGTGTGTGTGTGTGTGTGTGTGTGTGCAGAGACATGAAACTCGATGGAGATGTCCCACTGCATTTACCACGTAATATAACAAATGGACGTGTTTTAACAACATTTTTGGTAACCGGAGGCCGATTGTACCCTGGATTATTATACATTCTACAAGTTAGTGCAGTTTAGGTGGGTTGATTAAAAGACTTGCACTGTAATGCACCGATTCGGCTAATTAGAGGGTACAAACAGACAAACATAAAATGAATGGGAATTTTGGTAGTATATAGATTTGTGATTTGGCACAAAATTCTCCACCATAATGCTGAAGAAAAACACCAAATTAAACCCCCAAACTGGTTTATCTCGGAAGTCATTCAAATACCAATGACATGCACACATCGGTGGAAAGCTTATTGAAGAGTAATTGGGGTTACTTTACTGGTTTTTCTAAAAAATGTGCAACCATACTGCTGAAAAATGCAAAAACCATCAAACTAAGCACAAGAATTGAGTCAAGTGTGAAGCCACCCATGCTTTGGCATGATGGCTGAAGGCACTTAAGCTGATAGTATGGTAAAAAAAAAATGCTTAACTTTTAAGTGATATTTAATATCAGGCAAGTGAGATGCACACCTATTCTTTTTTAATAAAACAGCAACATCAGCGAGCTTGTTTGCTTGATCGCCATTCACACTTTCAAGTAGGGGCGCCTGTAACATCATATGTTAGTGGACACAGTACTGGTTTTGGTTCACGCAAGTTTGAAATCCATATGGCGGATATGATGCATGGGGAGGACGTCATGGCAGGGAGGGAAGAGTGATGAATTGCTGTTTTTTTTTTCTGTATTAAAAGAGAAATGTATGCTAATTGACCACAGAAGAAATAACAATGGAGGCAGTAAGTACTTTCGTATTATTACATCTATATACTGAAGATGTAATACACGAAAGTTACTGTCTCTATTTTCATTTCACCTGTGGCCAATTTATAAAGCAGGAGGCGAGAGGGCACTTATTGCAGGGTGTAGAAAGTCGTTGACTGTAGATTTATGGATGCGAATTGAAGTCCCTTATATAGTGACCCTGGGGTATCAAAGCTGAATGGATAAGAGTGGAACGTCGAGTTGGAATCCTAAGTAACGTGGACATCAGGGATGTTATGAATGGTGGACAGATTACACTTTCTTCAGCTGGAATTAGTTTTAGTGGTTTAGCTATAGAAGCTTTAACCTGCTGTCATGTGTTGGTCTTTTCACTTGGCCGATGCTTCCCTCGTGTCAGGATCTTAACCCATTTCCCTACTAAAGTCACCTAACTAGTAAGTCTCAACGCCGGTCCTCAACCCACGTCTTCCCAGGGGGAAAAAATCTGTTCGTGCTTGTACTCGTTTGACGTGATCAAGAGAGAATGTGAAGGAGTGGATGGAAATATTGCCTGCAGACACCCGAACCGAAATTCGTGTTCCGGTATTATACAATTGTGTATGAGTGATGCACAGCTTGGGAGTTTGTGGTGTACTGTATTGAGAAACGAACTGTCGATGATTATGGCCAAGAGCTAAATTCCCTCTGCATAAATAATCCTCTTCTCTGTGCCTTCCAGTTACCATCACATTCTCTCTCTCTCTCTCTCTCTCTCTCTCATTCTTTTCTTCACATTCATTCTCCTACCCAGCATCCCCCTCTCCTGCCAACCTCCCATTTTCAGCGCCACTCTCTTCCCTCCACCATTCCACTCCAATTTTCGCACACTCTTACCTTTTCCATTCTGGCAGCCATTATTTTTCTGCATTGCATTTTCTTTCTTTCTTGCTTTCGCTGAGTTCTTTATTTACCGCCCTGGTCTTTTGCCTTACTTTTATTTTCTTTATCTTGATTTCTGCACCCGCATTCACCCCATCGTCCTTTCTCTCTCTCTCTCTCTCTCTCTCCCTCCTGCCAAATTAGCACACTATCGTTCATATCCTGACTGCCTCCCTACCGTTTCTTTTACCCTTCCTAAATTTAAAATCTAAATCTTATCTTCGGTCCTTCTGTAGCTGCAGCTGTAAACATGCTTGGGGTAATTACGTTCGTTTGGGTCAGTTACAATTACAATTATAATTACTTGTCCTATTACTCAATTACAATTAGAAGGAAGAAAAAATGCTAATTACAAGTACAATTACTCCACTTCAGTATTTGTAAAATACAGTTACAGTTACAATTACAGAAAAGTTAGTGTTCAATTACATATTTCAGTTTTTTTTTTTCATGGTATAAACTGAAGTAATCGCTTATCATATATATATATATTATATATATTATATATATATATATACATTATATGTATATTATATATATTTTATATATATATTATATAGGGGTATTTGCCTTCTTAATGTGACTAGTAAAATATATGGTAGAATACTCATTGATAGGGTTAGGCATATGACAGAGGAGCTAGTTGGAGAAGAACAAGGGGGATTTAGGAAGGGAAAAGGGTGTGTAGATCAGATATTTGTTCTAAGATGTTTAGTAGAGAAGTATCTAGAGAAGGGAAGGAAAGTGTATGCTGCCTTCATGGACTTGGAGAAAGCTTATGACAGAATAGAAAGGCAAGGTATGTGGAAGGTATTAAGAATATATGGAGTGGAGGGGAAATTGTTGAGTGCTGTGAAGAGTATGTACGAGGGAGCTAGGGCTACGGTGCGAGTGGATGGTGAGCTGAGTGAGTTCTTTGATCTCAATGTGGGACTGAAACAGGGGTGTGTGATGTCTCCATGGCTGTTTAATATATATATGGATGGGGTTGTAAAGGAGGTGCAAGGTAGGGCAGTGGATGTGGGGCTGGCCCTAATGAATGAGGGTGAGATTTGGAAGCTTCCGGTGTTGCTGTTTGCTGATGATACAGTATTGTTGAGTGAAGATGAATGGGAGTTGCAAGGTTTGGTGAATGAATTTGGGACAGTGTGTAGGAGGAGGAATCTGAAAGTTAATGTAAATAAAAGTAAAGTTATGGTGTTTGAGAGGAATGAAGTCACAGAGTGTGCAGTGAGATTGGATGGTGAGGATATGGAGAATGTGAGTGCATTCAAGTACTTGGGTAGTGTGATGAGTAAGGATGGAACTTTGGGGGATGAAGTACGTGAAAGGGTACAGCAGGGAAGGAAGGTTGTTGGTACACTGAAAGCAGTGATGAGAAATAGGGAGGTGAGTATGGAAGTTAAGAAGTCACTGCATGATGGCATTGTGATCCCTACCCTGACGTATGGAAGCGAGGCGTGGACCTTGCAAGAGGGGAACAAGTCAAGAGTGAGAGCAGTGGAAATGAGTTACTTGAGAGGAGCATGTGGAGTGACGTGGAGGGACAGGTTGACGAATGAAGAAGTGAAGGAACGTTGTGGGGTAGATGTGGATGTGGTTGAGAAGATTAGGAGAAATACACTGAGGTGGTTTGGACATGTGGAGAGAATGGAGAATGAAAGACTGACTAAGAGGGTGTATGTAGGTGAGGTGGAGGGAGGGAGAGGGAGGGGTAGACCGAGGATGAGATGGAGGGATGGAGTTGAGAGATATATGAGGGAGGGGGTTAGCTGGGGGAGGGAAGTCAAATGGTGGGTGACAGAGTGACTTGGAGGCGTTTTGCCTGCGGCCACCCTTTGCGGGATTAGGGCGTCAGCTATATATATATATATATATATATATATATATATATATATATATATATATATATATATATATATATATATATATATATATATATATCAGGGTTTTAACATGTATATGGCAAAAAATGAACCTCATGATACTAATCTGGGCACCCCCTCATTTTGTTAGGTTTGTCATTGGTATTTTATTGCTAAAGTTTTAGCTTCCTACTGCATCTAGAAGACAGTGCTGAAGAGTCATACAGTATCAGAATTATGGTACGTATTACTAACAAACGTGATGTGGGTGAGATAGATGTTTACTCCAATAATATGAAACTTACAATGAAAATACAACTGAATCATATGGAAAAATAATACCAATAATGCAAATTTCAATGAGCATAAGTCTCGTACACTTATCAAACCAGAATTCATAATACCAGTCAATATTTCATAACAGTGGCAATAACAGACGCCTTTGTAGTTTGAGTGACAATAGCTTTCCTGTTTGCTTCAATAACTTGCAGGAGAAACACTTTTCGTCCTCATCATTGGTAATAAGAGCTTTACACCACGCTCAGCAGTGTCATTCACCACCCTCAACTTTCTTATTCTTTCTTTTCCTTGCAGATAATCCTCGTTTGTGTTCCATGAATATGGCAGAAGAATTAGAAATGACTCTCCAATTTTCAGGTGATGTAAAATGCTCATGGTCTGCTTGCATGCTTGTTTCTTTTGCTAGGGTGGTCGGATGACCTCTCACATGGTGTATACCAGGTTCTCTGCTCATAGCCTTCACTATCTTGGCATTCTCTGTTGCCGGAACTCTGTCAGAGAAAAGTGCGAGACCCACAAGCTCATCTAACAGTACACAAGTGGTGCTCCAGGAGTTTCATTACAGCAGTGGCAATCTCAACATCATTGGCTTTGTATTTGTCAAGATCAGCCCAGAATGCCAATTCTACAGCAGGTACCTCAGCTACAAGGGGGGCTTCTATCCATGCTCTAGTGTAAAGGAGTGCACCAAACTAAAACCGCTGAAGCTGACGTTCTTTCTTTATCAGATGAAAGACGTCTTGCTGATTACGAAAGAGATCTATTTTGATGGCGTGAAGCAGCTTAGCCATCCAACTTGGATGGTGGACAGGCCCTGGTGTTCACCAGTGAATTTGCTCGGGTGGATCTCCCAGCACAATCATCGTCAGTTCAACCATTTCTTGGTAATCATCCCTGATGAGCAATTCCTGGCCAGTCACATCTTTGAGAACAGCTACTGTTGATTTCACAAAGCTGTCAACTCCATCAGTCAGCTCCAAGGCCTGAAAGTTTTCATGGTTGAGATTCGACCAACAAGACTTGAACCTTTTGATGAGAAGAATATCTGGTGAGCTTTATGGTCCAAAACATAAGGAAAATGGTTTTGCATGGACCATTTCCATAGCATGATGGTGACAGGCAAACCAGTGTAGTTCTCTACCAAGCATATTCTAAAGACGAACGCATGCTCCATTGATTCGACCAGTATTTACAGATGTGGTGTCAAAGCTCATTGCCTGCACTTTGTCTACCAGGTTCCACTGCATCAGAAGATCATAAATAGCTTTGTCTTCATATTCTGCTTTGCCAGAGGATATCTTTGGCACACCAAGAAACTTATCTATTCCATCTCCAGACACCAGCACTGGCAGGCAGTCAACTTTTCCTGTTCCAGCAATTTGAGGCAGAATCATGCCATCCCAGTGCATGACTAGAGGATATTCTGGCACAAACTCTGCTCTTGCTAATTCTGCATGATATTGTCTTGCTTTCTTTCTGACGCTGTGGATGGTGCTACAGGAAATGGGAAGAGAAGAGGGATCATAACCAAGAGCAGGTGCAAGTGGAGCCATTAAACGAACCGCCTCTCGATCAGATGTTTTGTTTTTGTCCAAAGCTCCTGTCACATGTTTGGTATATCGCTGGGATGTTGGAATTTGTTGGTTCTTTGGTTTTGCATCCTGATACTGTAGCTAACTGCCAGTTTTGAAGAAAGGCTAGGTGCAAAATCAACATCTGAATCATTTGTATCATCTGAGCTGTCAGTTTCATCAGTCATACAACTTCTTCGCTGTTGAGTGGGTGCAGCAATAGCCTTTTGTCGACTCTTTTCTTCATCATTTTTTCGTTTGGGAGTTCTTTCCTTCTTTTTGATTAGTTCCTTGTCTTCACTACTCATGTACATTTTCCAGTCTTGTCTTTGATCAGTGATGAATTCTTTATCTTCTTTGATCTTGACCATAGTTAGTGCATCAAAATGAGCAACGTCAAATAGAGAATCTAACGTTGCACCATACTCCCTCTCTTTATTTCTTTGAGTTTCAGAACATCTTCCTGTTTTTTTCAGCAACAACCAGATGGTATGAGATTTTTCTAATTTCTCAATTACATGTTTTTCAAGGATGGTAGGACTGGCAGCTTCATGCCAAAGGACCATCAACTCCTCAGTTGACATATGACTAGCATTTCTGACACTTTACTTCCTAAGTGACAGTGGAACCTTCGCAGTACTTGTCTAATTGTAAGAAGTTGCTTCAGCCGTAGAAGTAGAAAGTTACTAGGACGAATCAAGAAAATATCACTTTTCTGACGAGTTGATGACATTGCTGATGAGCTTATGAACGGCCCACTATCAGCTTCAATGTTACTGCAACGATCTTCATACTCACCAACAACAAGTCAGCCACTCTGTCCTGCTAGTTATGGCATCTTCCAACACAAGGCTATATTGTGAAGTATGCACTAGTACCATAATGGTCTTGTAGCACATACCAATCTTGAATACATTCACCAGAGAGGTGACACATATACATCAAGTGTTACTGATGCATTGCAGATATCAGACCTTCAAGACAACCAATACTGCAGTTATGATGAGAATTTATATGAATGCATGAGGGTATCCCTTCCAGTAGATTGTTGCCAGCTTTGCTATTTCTTGCAATATTTGAGACAATGAGCACTGACTTAAAATACCTCTAGAATTATGAAAATTTGCACCAGTGATTCAACTGGTAGTAACAAATAGAGAGGGTGCCCTGATTTCTAGCTTGAATTTCATTTTTTGGACCACCCGAATAAAAAAATAAAAAAATAAATATCTATCTATATATATATATATATATATATATATATATATATATATATATATATATATATATACTGTTACTGGCCTAGTTACCCCAGTAGCGAATGAGTGAAATAGAAAATAAGTGATGACGTATGGCGACAGGTGAACCATTAAAAACAGTAAATGTTTTCCTATCAGTTTTGCGGGTTGTAAGGGTAAACCTAGTCCCCGGCTGTATTTACTCAATGGTCAATTTTGCCTTCTGGACTGATAACACACCAGATGTTTTTCTCACACTTTACGCAGAAAATCCCTCTTGTCCCTGAACTAGTGGGTGTAACTTATAATGTGGGAGGAGCAAAAACAGAGTTTTCGCCAATAGAAGCCTAAGTAGCACTTTCTTTACATTCTTGATGGCACGCAATTGGTTCTGTGTGGAGTGTATGAGGCCCTCATTGGTAGCAGGTGCCTCTATAGTTGTTGAATGGCTGTAGATATTCCACAAGACAGCCTAGTGGTTAACTAGCTGAGAAAGGCGGAGTAAGTCTGCTTTATAAGTTCAAGGAAAATGTGAAGAGACATTTTTTGTCTCATTTTTTGTACACACATTCTGGTACACATTTTGTCATTTGTATTCACATTTACTGTCACGGTACATTTTTGTTACATTGTGTTGCACTTTTCGCCAACATTACTCAGTATGTAACTTGGATTACAAAACACACTATTTGTGCACACTATTTTTTGGTTCACTCCTCAATTTACACTAGTGTGTGAATTACATCTGGATTAAACCTTCGAAGTCTCCATGTTTCCTCGAGCTTTGTGAGTGCTTAGCCTCCACTGAGTGTATTCTGGTTAGGTAAGAAATAACTTGCTTTATATTTGTGTTCTGAGGCCTATATGAATCCTCCTTTTGTAAAACGAACCCTGGTTTCTTCTTTGGTTGTGTATGTTATAGTGTACAGTAAAGTTAAGTTAGTTTTCTCGTAAGCTTTACCTTATCCCTTTTGGTGATTAATTAAGGGCTAAGAGTGCACCGTAATATACACCCCATAACAATATATATATATATATATATATATATATATATATATATATATATATATAGATAGATAGATAGATATAGATATATAGATATATGGTATGTACAGTAATTTCCTATATTTTAATCGAAATTATATTGATGCAGTCACAACTTGTAGTGCAAATAAAAGAAACAAATCATACAAAGTTAAAAATGATACAGTGATTACAAATTAAAAGTAAACACCTCCTATAATTTGCAATTAAAAGTGTTAGTACCTTAAAAATGTTTGTGGTCGTGTCACGTCTCATGTTACATGTTTACTTCATAGCATATTCTCTCTCTCTCTCTCTCTCTCTCTGTTTTAGTATATCAAAGTAATATTTCTATGATGAAATTTTTAATTATTTTGCTTCTAAACACTCACAATTACAAATACAATTGCTTTCTGAATATAAAGCTGTATTATAATTACTATTAAAATTATTATTAAAAAATTGCAATTACCATTACAGTTAACCAAAAAGTATGTAATTAATTAGATTTCAATTAAAATACAATTACACTTACTCCAAGCATGGTTGTAAACTCCCAGTTGTCACATTCAAAAGCTGTTAGTAGTAGTGTTCATTTGAACTTTGTCCCTTCACCTGCTCTCATTTTCCTCTATGAGAGGCTCTGTTTTAGCTGTATACATATACATTGGTACTCTGCTGACTCCACCTTTCACTTTTTTCCATCCACTTATCGCAGCATGCCTCATGGGTCATAACAATCACCCGATCAGAATATGATATGCCTGCCTTCTGATATTTCTCTTATATCATATCAGAGCAAAAACAGAAAAATTGTTTTTAATGTCTCCTAAACTTAGCCTCCGAATCTTTTTTCTCGACAAAACCATCCACTTGAGTCTCCCCTTACCTTCAGCAACACTCATTTCAATCCTTCACCATTTGTCAGTCTCCTTGCTATCACTTTTCCTGTAGCCGTATCTCGTAAAAATCATTATTTCTCTTGTGAAGTTAGGTTAGAATCGATTGTATGTACAGTAATTAACTGTATTCGTGCTTCCTGAAGTAAAACTAATTACCATTTTTGTAAATGGCTATATTCAGCCCTATGTTCATCACAGCTTTCATGTGTGTAGTTCATACTACATGCACAGCTTAAAAAAAAAAAAAAAAAAAAAAAAAAAAAAAGTCGAAGATTTTACGTCTTAACAATTCTCCTCCTTTCACCGACTTTCTTCAGTCTCTGTCTCATCGACTCAATGTTGCATCATTCTTTCTTACCTTTGCTGCTCCCCTGGCCACTGTGTTTCTGACCTTGCTGCATGCATTCTACCTTGTAATGCACATTAACCCGTACTCTAAGGCCCTCAAGTACACAACTAATCAGCAAAGGAACTGTCTCCTAAAGACTGTCTTCTCAATATCAAATGACCTCCGTGTCTACGGAGGTGGAAATGAACTGAGAGTTGATTTTGCATTATTTATATTTCTTTGAAAATGATACAGTTGCAAGGTCAGATCCATCATTTATTTCTTTTAAGTTAAAATTATAATCACTGCCTCCAATTTTCTCAAGGTCTCCCCACATGACCATTCCCTCTCACCCACATCATTTTCTACCTAGCTGTATGTATCGACGTATAAAATGAGTTGTTAGTCAGTGCCAGGAGGACATAGCAAACATGGGATGCAGGTAGGCAGAGAAAGGGAGGCAGAGAGGGAGTGAAAGTAAGGAAGAGAGGGGGGAAGGATAAGAGAGAGAGAGAGAGAGAGAGAGAGAGAGAGTGACTCGAAGGTAGAGAAAAAAGGCAGGTGAAAGGAAATGTGAGGGAGAGGGAATGAAAATGAAGCAGGGAGAGAAGTAAAGAAGGATGGGTGGATGGATGAATGGAGAGGGAAACAGGGAGCAAAGAAAGGGAGGAAAGGAAAAGAAAGGAAAGGAAAGAGAGAGAGAGAGAGAGAGAGAGAGAGTGAGGAATCTAAACGAGAGGGAGCGTGGAAGGGAATATCGACGGAGGATAAAAAATGAAGAGGCAGATTAGAGGGAGAGAAGAGACGGACAAGATGAAGTTGGAAAATGAATAAAGGAGAAAGGGAAAGGAAGATGGGAAGTGAGAGAAAGAGGTAAAATGGATGGACGAAGGATGAAAGAAAATGAAGAAAGAGTGGAGGAAGACCAGGATGGAAAGTGTCAAGAAAAAAAGTGAGGGAATGATCGAGGGAAAAATGAAAAAAATAAATGGAAATGATATAATAAAATAAGGAAAAGAGAAAAAAAGGAAAGCAAGGAAGGAGAAAAACCAGAATGAAATGAAGGACTGAAGATTGTACGGTAAGAAATAATGAGAGAGAGAGAGAGAGAGAGAGAGAGAGAGAGAGAGAGATGTATTTTTCCATTACTGGCTGGAAAATGTCGTAGTCTTGAGGTTCCTTTTTATTGTTGCTGTCGTTGTTAAGTGGTGCTGTTGTTCTTGTAAACGTGATAATGGTGTGGTTTTTACTGCATTCTGATATTACATTCAACCCTTTCCATCAGTGGGACGCCTTCTAGTAGTCGCACCGATATAACCTGGTAACGCTGCCTGGTTATCCAAACGTCCCTCAACTTCCCTGATAGGAGGTTGATGGACAGCAGGAGAATGGCAGCTTCATGAAACCTGCAGTCCCCATGGTTCACTTTAAGGTCAGTTTAGAACAACATCAACAACAATTACAACTACAACAACTACAATAATCTTTTCCATGCAGGTAAGTAATATAAGGTCGCCTAACTGTAATAATTATAAGAGCAACAGGATGCCATCATAATAAAAAGGATACAGTTTGATTTATAAACGTATGTATGCAATATTAATATATTAAGTGTTGTTTTGCAGTTATCATCATCATCGGCGTCCTCGTCGTCTCCAATTTTCCATTGTCTGTGAGGTGTGGAGATAAGAGAGCATTTGTAAGGCCGTATTCTCGGAAAATTAGGAAGTTCCATCATAGTTTTTCGTCAGTGACATATTTTTGCACATTAACACCACACGATGCTTTCTCGTGCATTGTTTATCTACCTGTTAATTTCTTAAAATCCTTCGGTTCCATTTTTTTTTCCACCAGACAGTTCATACGCTCTAACAGCCAGTTCCCTGAAGTCCAGCAGGCCTTCTAAATACCCTACACTTTCATACGCCACCACTTCAAAGTTAACTCACATCCATCCATACTGATTGCATGCTAGGGCTGTCTCATGCAGGAGAGGTGTATTAGCTTTAGCAGGGGTGTTTGTACAACATGTCGGCGGGTCTTATCGTAGATTAGTGAAGGCTGCCGTAGCGAAATTCAATTCCTATAGTGTTCCTTTCTCCAGATGGGATTCGAACCCACGTCCACTGAGACAGCAGACCACCTTTCTACCGACTCAGTTACTGTCTCTCCCAAATGAAATGCCTGAATTAACTGAATAAAAGCATGTGTCAGTGGTGCGAATAAAACACAAAACACGTAGTCGAACTATAAGATAATACTGAAAGTTATTCGTAATCCATTCACGATGCAAGGACTCCCCCCATCTGAATAAACTGGTGATAGTGAGAAAAACGCAGAATAACACGACCAACTAAAAAGGGTTATTGAATATTACGTTGAACCTCTTCACTACGAGAGGTCCCCAGTGATGATGAGATGCCTCTTCGTAGACACCAATATAAGTAACCAGATGGCTCTCCTACCAGGTATACAAAAACATCCCTCAGCTCCCTTCCTCTCCCCTAAAAGAAGAGTGGACGACTGCAACTGGAGGACAGCTTCACCCACCAAACCATCGGGTTATCGTCCAGATGAGCCTCGGATTACGAAAACAACATTAACAGTAACTATTACTACTGCTACTACTACTACTACTATTACTTCTACTACTACCATATTACAAAAACAACGAGAGGCCTTCGATCAGAATGCAGCTCAAATGCGGCAGGAAGAATAGAACACCATGAATGAATATGTAACAAAAAGGAGACCATTACAGTCCCATACTGGGAAACAAACCAGTAAATTAGAGGTGTAAGAGAGCCTCCTAAAGCCACGACAAGACGTGCCTTGGATAGCTTTTCGCATATAAGCAAAATAAAATAAGGGAACGGAAGTTCTACTCACAGTACCAGCTTTCCACCCTGGTATAGCCACAGGGATACTTTCAACACGGGTGGTGGGGATGGGGAGGGCACCAGTACTTCTCAACGCCACTGGAAGGAGGGATTTTTCACTTCCCCGCTACCACTGGTTTTAGTAGCCTTTTAGTGCCCTTTTACGGGAAGGGCAGTATTCATTGGCTTTTAGCTTCACGATGATGGTGGTGGTGGTGATGGTGGTACTGTATTATTTTTTATGTGGTAGTTACAGTGGTAATGGCGATGGTGTTGCTGATGTGGTTGTGGTGATTCTTTGATGTTGTTGCTGTTCGCCTAATTGTAGCTGTTGTTATTGCTATTGCTGTTGTTATTGTCTAAGGCATGGATGATGGTATTCATGATGTTGCTATGTTGGTGGTGGTGCTGACTGGTGCTGGTGTTGTAGTGGTGGTGGTGCTGATGTTTTTGTCATCGTGTTCCCGTGGTTGTAGCAGTGGTGGTGGCGATTAAGGCTACAGTATTGTTGTTTTGTTATAGTCTTGTCAATGCTGCCAGATGTAGTAAAGCTGTTTTATCATACAATATTTCAGTGATAAAGATTTCACAATTCTTCTCTCCGCTACTCCTCCTCCTCCTCCTCCTCCTCCTCCTCCTCCTCCACCGGTAATACCTTCTCATTCTCCTTTCAGTCTTACATCTCCCAGCTCCCAAAATATAAAAATCCAAGCACTAAAGCAATAAATAAAAACCTTCTATTTAACCTCAATTTTTTCGTCTCTCAGTTTATCGTTCAAACACCGCCTTGCTTCCTGAGGCGGTTAATGATTTTTGTTTTACAGTTTTTCCTCTGCTTTTTTTTTTCCTCCTCGTCTTTGGATCCTGAGTATATTGATGCAGAGAGAGAGAGAGAGAGAGAGAGAGAGAGAGAGAGACTAAATGTATGTGTATAGGGGATGGTGAGGTGCTTCTGTGTGTGTGTGTGTATGAGAGAGAGAGAGAGAGAGAGAGAAGTCATTTGTCCATATCATTATTATCTGCTTGCATCTCTCTCTCTCTCTCTCTCTCTCTCTGTCTCTCTCTCTCCTAATCAGATCCTCCTTTTTCCTTCCTTCCCTTCCATCTTCCCTTCGTCCGACTTTTCTGTCTCTAATAAACGTCACTCCCTCCTTTCCTCCTCCTTCATCACCTATTTCACAGCCTTTCCTTTCTTCCTTTTTACCCAATCTCTGACCTTAATATCCTTCCTTCTCTCCCTATCTTGCTTCCCTCTTTCATCCTCCACTTTCCCTCCTCCTCTTCCCACCTTTCTCCCTCCCTCATCCGCCCACTCCTGCACAATTCAAAGCTAACCACGCATTTTTCACACGCGGCATTTCCCCACGTTCAATTTGTAGTCTGCCTCTTTAACTCCGCAGTCTTGTTCACCCGGAGAGATGGAGAGAGAGAGAGAGAGAGAGAGAGAAGAGTCACTTTGCTACGAATAGTAGATATAACCTTTGGACTTTTATACATACTGATATCCAACGCTTTTGAATAATTTCTTTGCATAATTTGATTTTTAATAGTGATGTTATGTCTTTTTTGTTGACTGAATACAACCTTTGTCTAAATATGATTTTTTTTTTTTTTTAAATCCTTCCACTCACCTCAACTTCTTTCTCCTTTCCCTCATTCCTCCCCCAACATTTTTCCCTCCCTCCTTTCCTCCTCCACCTTTACCACAGCCTTCCCTCATCTTTCCTCACCTGTCCCTTTCCTCCCTTCGCAACCTCCTTCCTGCTATCTTTTCCTTTGCTTCCTCTTTCCACTCTTCCCTTCTATCCATTCCTTCTACCTTATTCTCCTCACGTTCCCCTTCTTTTCCCTTTCTTCCTCTCTTCTGCTTCTCTGTCTTGTTCTTAAGCTAGTGTAGTTAGGGTGTAAACGTTCTTTAAAATTAAAGTCAGATCATCTATTCAAGGCCGTACACTTTGTGGGGTCTGTTATATGTGTATCTTTCTGCAACTCGTCTCACCCCCTACCTTCTCTCTCTCTCTTACATACATTTTTCCCTCTCCTTCTTACCCATCTTTTTCTCTCCATATCTTCTATGTTTTTCCCACCTCCTGTCTTCCTCATATCTCTTTTCTCTTTCCCTGTCTCTTCTTCTCTTCTTCCCCCTTTCTCCCATCTCCGCTCTCCTTCTCTCACACCCCATCCTTCTGTTCCATAGTTCCGTTGTCTTTATCTCTGCCTGCCTCTACCCAGTCTTCCTTTTTCCTTCCCTTCCTGCAATTTTCCACATTTTTCTTCCTTCCCACCTCTTCTCCCATTTTTTATTCCTCTCCTTCTTTCTATCCCCCCCTCCTTATCCTATCACTCATCCTTTCTCCATTGTTGTTCTTCTTCCTATCCCTACCTTACCCCCTCCTCTGTCTGTCTGTCTGTCTGTCTGTCTCTCTCTCTCTCTCTCTCTCTCTCTCTCTCTCTCTCTCTCTCTCTCTCTCTCTCTCTCTCTCTCTCTCTCTCCATCCCTCCTTATTTTCCTCTCCCTCTCCCTCTCCCTTTCCCAGTGTTTCTCCCTCCTTCACCCTTCTCCCTTTCTTTCTTCTTCCTTCTTTTTCCGTCAGCCCCCATTCCATGATTGATCCCACCTTCATTTTCACACTCTCTCTCTCTCTCTCTCTCTCTCCTTCCATACTTTTCACAAAATCTTTCATATCCTGACTGCCTTCTACTGTATCTGTTAGTGGTCCTTAGTTAAAATCTCAAGCTTCATTTTCGGTCTTTACATAGTTGCAGTTACAGACGCCAAATTTTTACATTCAAAAGCTATTACTATTGTTATTCCTCTGAACTCTGACCCTTCACATATTCCTTTTTCCTCTTCATGAATGACTTTTTAAATTGTGCTGTATGTATAGCTCTTTTCATTCCCCCTCTGATAAATTCAGCCTTAACTTCTCCAGCCACTTATTACCCTAACTATCATAACAGTTACAGGATCAGATCTTGACAAGTCTGTCTTCTGATGTTTCTTAATTTTTCTTAGTGTAAAAGAAAATGTGTTTGTTTAAATGTCTTAGAAATTCAATCTCTCCATCCTTCACCTCTCCAGTACCTTCTTTTGAAAAACACACAGTTCAGTCTTCGATTATTTCTCAGTCTCCTTGCTGTCGTTTTTCCTCGCTCTGTATCTCGGAAAAATCACTATCTCTCTGACAAAATTCAGTAAGTAGCGGTTTCCGTCTCCGTAGCTTCTGAAGCGAGACTAAATTACGAAGTTTGTAAAGGGACTTATTCAGCCCTTTGTGAAATACGGCCTACACGTGAGGCGCTGTGTCTGTTTGTGTGGAATTAAACGGGACATGATTTTGACTTTCCTTTTTTTCACATTCACATTTCTTACGAAAGGATGCTGTTTGCAGATTGGCATCCTTGGGCTCTTGTCTTTCATGTTAAGAAAAGATCTCATTGCCTCCCTCTTCCATTGCCTCACCCTCTCGCTTCCTCTCCACTGATTTCCTTTCTTCCTCATTCCTTCCCTCCGAATTTCCTCCCCTCCCCCACTGCAATCGCTCTCTCCCTAGTTATATGCTTAGCCAGTAAAAATGAGTTGTTAGTCAGTGCCAGGGAGACCAAGCAACAAGAGAAGTAGAAAGGGAGAAGGAGGGAGGGAGAGCGAGGAAGTGGAAGGGAGGGAAAAGAAGGGAAAGAGGATGGAGGGGTTGAGAAACAAGGGAGTGGGAAAATGACAAAGGAATAAAGGAAGAGCGAGAGGAAGCGTGGTAGGACGGGAGGGTGAGAAAGAGAAGGAACGAAAGCAAGAAAGGAGGGGGGGGGGAGAGACAGAGAGAGAGAGGAAGAAGAAGATGAAAAAAAAATAAGACAGGAAGTAGGGAGAAAGGAAGAGTAAGAAGAAGAAATTAAGGTAAAAAGGGAGAGGGGGAAGAGGGAAGAACAGGGATGGAAGAAAGAAGGGGGAAGTGAAGGAAAGGTGAATGGGAGAGAGGAGACAAAAGGGAGAAGGGAAACTGCCGAAAGAAAATAAAAAAGGAGAAACAAATCAGAAGGGAAGGAGGAAATGAAGAATGAGAGAGAGAATACGAAGATAAGTAAAGAGAAAATGGGGTAAAGGAGAAAAGCAAGATGAAGGATGAGAGAAAGTGAAGGGAAAATGAAAGAAGAATAGGAAGAAAAAGTGACAATGAGAGGAAGGAAGGAATGATCAATTGAAGAAAGCGAAAGACGGGGGAGAAGGAATGGAGGTGAGAAAGAAGAGACAAAAATAGAGAGAAACACCAGGAAGACAAGAAGAGACATTAGAGAAAATAAGCTAAGGAAAAGGCAGAGAGAGAGAGAGAGAGAGAGAGAGAGGGGAGGGAGGGAGAGAGATTCAATAACACGAGGAATGGAATGGCCCAGAAAATAGATGAGTGGGCAAGTAAAGTCTTTCCCCTATCCTCAGCCTGTCACATGCCGGTAATATCTTCCCCCCCCCCCTTTCTATGTGTGTGTGTATATATATATATATATATATATATATATATATATATATATATATATATATATATATATATATATATATATATATACACACACATATATATATATATATATATATATATATATATATATATATATATATATATTTTTATATATATATATATATATATTTATCTTTATTTATTCAGTCTTTTATTGTGAGGATAAATGAGTTACTATCTAGCAGAGGTTTATTTTTACTTCATCATCAGGGTTCATTTGTTGGTGAATTTAAACGGTGACTGCAGTGAGTTTGATGTTGAAAATGACCGGAGCCAGCACACATCCTTACTTTACACCCACATCCGCACTGAAGGGTTTGGATTTTGCTCCACCTATGGACACACGTGCATTCATGTTTTCATGTAGACTTTTTGGGATGGTAAGAAACTTGTTTGGAACTCCAAGTTGTGAAAGAGCATTCCATAAAATTTCTCTGTTTACAGCATCAAATGCTTTTGCAAGATCGATGAGTGCAATATAGAAGTCACGGTTCTGTTCATGGTATTTCTCTTGTATCTATCGGTAAACAAAGATCATATCACAAGTGCTTAACTCTTTACGAAATCCACATTGCGTTTCAAGAAGTGATGTCACAGTCAAATGTTTTGTCAGTCTGGGTAACATTATCCTGGCTAGTATTTAGCTAGCATATGCGAGGAGGAAGATACCTCTACTAATATCACAATTTGAGGAGTTCTCTTTTATTTTTTTATGCAAGGAAGAAGGAACCAAAGGCCAGAAGCCCGCAAATAGTTCCCTCCAAGAAAACACAAAATAAAAACAAGATAACTGAAAGCCAGATTCAAGATCTGTACATTTCGGGATGCCTGGACACATTGTGTTTGAAAAACTGGTGATCATAAGCAGTATGAAATACAGACAGAGGAAGACAGTTCCAGAGCTGACCTGTTGCTTCCATGAAGGACTGGGAGTAACAGTTAACTCTTGCATTAGAGAGTTGGACAGAAAAGGGATGAGAGTTTATTCCTAGACGGGTGTTACGCATCTGTCGTAATGGTGGAGGGATGCAAGCATGTAGTTCAGATGAGGAGTGACCATTGAAATAGCGATAGAAAATAGATACTAAAGATGCAACAGTGCGTGAAAAGACAGAGGTTGAAGGAAGTCAGTAAGAGGAGGAGAGTTAATGAGATGAACAGCCTGTGATTCCACCTTGTTAAGAATAGCTGTATGTGGGGAGCCTCCCCACACATGGGAGTTGTACTCTCCACAGGGGCGAATAAAACCCATGCATAAAGTCAACAACTATGTAGGGGTAAAGAAGGGATGGAGACAGCTTGGCACACCTAATCTCCTGGAAGCAGATTTTACAAGAGGGATAATATGTTCTGTCCAAGATAAATCCTGAGAGAATGAAACCCCAAGTATATTTAACCCGCCAACTCCCGTTGACGTATATGTACATCCAAATGTTGTCACTGTGACTCCTGTTGACATATAGAAACGCGCTGCAATTGCAAGGTCTGTCATTTGGACATTTTTCAATTTGCACGTGTGATTTTTGGTACATATACTCAGGCAAGCCTTCCCTAACTACCGCCACGCAGGGACTCTCCCAGAACCCACGTGACCTGCTCACTCCCTTGTCTCGGTCACTCACCTGTTAGCAGTGACCCAGAACAGACATGGTGTGCCGAGGTCTGTTTGACGACGAAATTCAAGCAGCCCTGGATGCCTTCACAGGCGATAGTGATTCTCCACTAGATGACGATGTGGAGGACAAGGAATATGTGCAGCCTGAGGAGGAAATGAGCAGCACTGATGAGGAAGTACCTTCACCGAGGAAAGTGTGGTATGTCATGTACCGTAAGACGAGGTAAGGCCAGCTGGACCCCATACATGTGCATGCACCTCTTTCCAGCCCATAGACAAAGGGTCAGATGAGGACGAGGATGAGGACGAGGACGAGAACGAGGACGGCACCGTAGGACATGGTGTTACCTTGTGGTTGGGGAGAGAGAGAGGATTTCGCTCCAAGGATCCAAAGGTGCAGTGAGAAGGAAAATAAGGTATGGTCCTTCTGTGTTGTCTTGGGAAGGTGTGAGTGGTGTGGTGGGAGTGAGGGGTGAAAGGGAAAGTGGTGGTAGGAGAGAGACAGTGCGAGCACATGGTGTATGTGGGCAGCAGGCAAGAGTGGAGGAGACACTCCCTGGCATGTCTTTCCCCCCGCAATATTCCCACACTTCCTCCCCACAGCCCCATGATGTGGGGAAAGGAAGGAAAAGGAAGGGAAAGGGGAAAGGAAAAAGGAGAGGGAAGAGGAGCATGAGTGGGGAAAGGTGCTGCTTTCCACCTCCCCGACCTCCCTCACCACCCTCTCCTCACCCTGATGAAGGCGATGATGGGGACGAGGCTGAAGACGATAGTGTGTCATGGGACTGGGAAGGTGGGAGTAATTTCACTCCCATCATTCACCCCTTCACTGAGGGGTGGCAGTCTGGCTGCACAACTCCAGGAATCCACACAGGCTCCACCAGGGTAGACTTCTTCCACCTGTTCTTTGGAAGGAGTTTGTGGGCCACACTGTGGAGCAAACAAACTCATTTGCAAGCAGGCAGTGCCATGAAAGTAAACTTCACAGTACGACGAGCAGTACTCCCAACAGTACGACTATCCAGTAACCCTAGGTGAGATGTTCATCTTTTTGGCCCTGGTTCTCTTGATGGATGTTGTACGAAAAAATCAAATTCCTTGATACTGGTCCATGGACCCAATGACCAGCACACCTTTCTTTGGGAAGGTAATGGGTAATAATCGATTCCAGCAAATTCTCAGCTGCCTCCACTTTTACAATGCCGACGACCTTGCTAATGCAAATAACACAGATAAAATGAGGAGAATTAGGCTTGTTTTTGATTACATACAGGAAACGTTCCACTCGTCATTTTACCCTTACAGAGAGCTCGTCATAGACGAGAGTCTTGTGTTGTGGAGAGGCAATATTTACTCTCACCAGTACATACCCAGCAAGAGACACCGTTTTGGGTTCAAGATCTTTGTTATGTGTGACTTTAAGACTAGTTATGTGCAAGATATAGTCTTGTTCACCGGCACACAGACAGACATAATAGAAGATCATAGTATTGAACTCTCAAGGGCCGTGGTGAAGACAGTGATAGAGGAGTACCTTCATCGTGGTCACGTGCTGTACCTGGACAACTGGTACACTAGTCCTCCTCTTGCTCAGTTCCTCCACCAACACGGCACGGAGTCTGTGGCACAGTAAAGAGAAACCATCGCCATATGGTCAAGGATACACGAAAACCCACTCTGGCAGACAAAAAAAGATGTATTCCAAACAGTTTCGGTGACAGATGTCTCCCTCTTTAGTGGATGTACAGACCAAGAGAGGTACAGTCGACAGCAGAAGTTCGTCCCTTTCAGCGTGCGTGATACGAGCCTCTTGATCTGGTAACACTGTATGAGATAGAGTTGACAGGTACGCTTTAAATGGCTAATATTAAAGAAATGTGTTCGGAGATAAAAACACATTCCCTAATGATAATACTAATTTGTAGCAGGTGGGATAATGTTATTGTGAAATGTTTGACACTGGTGTATGAAGATTCTTCGTTACGGACACAGACGCATAGGATTATTTGGACTGGACTGATGTTGCCAGCAAGTATTATATGAAATATTATAGAACGATTGCAGTCTTAAAGGTGAGGTTGCAAGAAAACACTAATTACGATGTCAGTTACACACTAAACAAACACAGAAACTGACAGTTCGTATTTCGCCAGTATGCGGTTTAGTTTTACAAGTTAAATCACTTCCTTTTCCGACCTCTCTCCCCACCCGTCTCTTCTCTTCCTAGTCATGCTCTGCCATCATCCACGTTTTATCGTTAATGCTGAATATCGTATGTCTGTAGATAAACTGTGGGAAACAATATAAAAGTGTCAAATGAGCTTCATTTCCTCCTCCATCGCTTGAAATGTTATCCATGACTTGAATATAAATGTTAGTAACATGAATAAATCGTCACTGTGGTGGTTAGGAGACATTACTCGTCACATTATATAACATTTATATAACCAGCGTTAATGCAATGCTCCAAATACACTCCCCCTCCACCCCCTCGCCGTCTCCTCCCCTCCCCCTTCCACTGTCTCCATCACTTCTCCCCCTCCCTTCCCCCCCTCTACCAGTACCCCTTGTTTCTCTCCCTCAACACCCCCAACCCTTCCCAACGATTTCATTTAACTGACTCTGCTTCTGTTTACCTCCCTAACTAGATCGGTTCTTCATAATTTGAATACAGTTATTACCATTTACAGGACTTTGAGTCTTAATTGTAATGACATTATAAACACAATACTCGTGCATGTTATATTGCCAACTGTATTACACACAAGTAACCAAATTACTTACATAACAATATGTCCATCGTAACTATCAGTGTTCAATACCATCCCCCCTTGTGGATTCCTTCCCTCCTCGCCTCCTTCCCGCTTTCTGTATCCCTCACTCCTCCCTTCACGTTATAACATATTTATCTGTGTCCCCGCTTGTAATATATGTAATCCCTTCCCTCACCCAAAGTATTCCTGCTTCCATAATCCCCTCCCCCCCCCACACATTGTGTTCCGCACTAAAGTGAGACCTATGAGATACGTCTACTTATATATAATTTAAAACAATATGCCATCGACATACTTTGATCTGAACTCCCTCAACGCATGATCTTACAAGGTCAGAGAATGCAGTCAGCAAGATTATCCCTATCATTCCATTCCCATAGCTGCATTGCATGGTTAGAACAAAAGGTAACGGCATGGCTGTCCGTCAGCGCCCTGAACATCTGTTCAGCAACTGCCGATATTATCGATACAGGAGTGACAAGGACTCGGATGGATAGGAAGCGAACCTTTACCATAATTAACCCTTACACCGCGACAATCTCATACTTCCACTTACATCTGCCTGCTGTCCGGGCTCATGACAAGCATATTCCGATAAGGGCTTAATCTACTCATCCAGAGGGGTATAATCCCCCTTCATCGTATATTACGATGATTATGGTAGCCAAATGTATGAGGATACAGCTTTTGTGACTATCATCTATTTTGCTATATTTAATCGTAACTGAAGATCTACAAATTATCACCAAGAATACTGACAGTACTTTTAAGAAAATATTTTCTGGATGCGTGTAGATCATACAACATCTATCTATCTATCTATCTATAGCCCGACGCCCTAATCCCGAAAGGGTTGTCGCAGACAAAACGCCTCCAAGTCGCTCTGTCACCCATCATTTGACTCCCCTCCCCCCAACTCAACCCCCCCTCCCCCATATATTCCTCTCAAGTCCATCCCTCCACCTCATCCTCGGTCTACCCCTCCCTCTCCCTCCCTCCACCTCACCTACATACACCCTCTTAGTCAGTCTTTCATTCTCCATTCTCTCCACATGTCCAAACCACCTCAGTCATACAACATACGCAATGATTATTTTTCATTTTATACTTTCTTTGGTGAAAAGAAGGACGTTTGTGCTTCATATATTATGTATGTTGGGATTTATAAAATAAGTGTAAGCAAGATATTAATGGCTAGAGGAGGAGAAATAAAATGATCATTAAACTGAGGCACTGACTGCCGTCCTTTGAACAGTTAATGCCTCTTGACCGCCATTGTCACGGTCATTATAATATTACACATTATTAAAGGATACTATACAAAAACATGACCCAAACATCGTTATGTTGTTCGATTCCCGAGACAAAAATGAAAAAGGGAGAGAAAAAGACATTTGAAATGACAAGGGAGTGAAGTTGGGCAGGGTCAATACAATAACACGGTGGGGAGGGATTCGGAGTGTTGCAGGCTAGAAACAAAGGTTACTGGAAATGGGGGCGGAGGGAGGGGGGAGAAGTGATGGAAACAGTGAAAGGGGGAGGGGAGGAGACGGCGAGGGGGTGGAGAGGGAGTGTATTTTGGGCACTGTAAGAACGATAGTTAGGTAAGTGTTACATAAATGATGACGAGAAATGTCTCCTAACCACCACAGTGACTATTTATTCATGTTACTAACATTTATATTCAAGTCATTGATAACACTTCAAGCGATGGAGAAAAAGAAGCTCATTGACACTTTTATATTATTTCCCACAGTATACCTACAGACATACGATTTTCAACATTAACGATGAAACGTGGATGATGGCAGAGCATGACTTGGAAGAGGAGAGACGGGTGGGGAGAGAGGTCGGAAAGGGAAGTGACTTAACTTATAAAACAAAATCGCATACTGGCGAAACACGAACTGGCAGTTTCTGTGTTTGTTTAGTGTGTAACTGACATCGTAATTAGTGTTTTCTTGCAACCTCACCTTTAAGACTGCAATCGTTCTATAATATTTCATATAATACTTGCTGGCAACATCAGTCCAGTCCAAGTAATCCTAGGCGTCTGTGTCCGTAACGAAGAATCTTCATACACCAATGTCAAACATTTCACAATAACTTTATTATCCCACCTGCTGCAAATTAATATTATCATTAGAGAATGTGTTCTTATCTCCGAACACATTTCTTTAATATTAGCCATTTAAAGCGTACCTGTCAACTCTATCTCATACAGTGTTACCAGATCAACAGGCTCGTATCACGCACGCTAAGAGGGACGAACTTCTGCTGTCGGCTGTACATACAAATGCTGAGAAGCTGCTCATATGCAGGGTGAGGACACGTTTTCCCAACCACACCTGATGTAACCTTTCTGTGAAACTGTTTGGAATACATCTTTTTTCGTCTGCCAGTGTGGGTTTTTGTGTATCCTATTTCATGGTCATGATAGTGTGACTCTTCAGCTGCCATATGGTCAAGGCTGGTAGTAAACTTGACAAGAACGAGGTGGTTTTCTTCCAGGCAAATAACATCCTCGCCACCCTATGGAACCACAACAGGGAAGTTTGTCTCCTGTCAACAGTACACCACCCTCTCATGCACCGCACAAACTCCATGGATTACCACAGCTAGAGGAGGCACCATGTTTGGAAACCAGAGTTGGTGCTGGACTACAATATCAACATGAGGCAAGTGGACCAATCTGACTCCATGATTTCCTGTGTGGAGTGTGCCAAGACCACAATGAAGTGGTACAAAAAGCTCTTCTTCCACTTGCTCGACATCACGGTCCTCAACACGTTACCTCCACGCCATGACAACGGGAACCTCTGAGACATTTCAGGGGTTTGTGAGGGAGTTGTCTTGTGAGATTATTGGCAGGTACGCACAAGACAGGCCCCATCACAGCACCCGCACCCCTACTGCCACCCAGACTCCCCTACGCCTCACAGGACACCACTTCCTCAGCAGCATCTGTCCTCAATCGAACCGTCCAAGACCCCAGCATCACTGCCATGTATGAAAGCACTCTACAGTAAGACCAGACACTCAGAGAAAAGACACAAGGTATGAGTGTGTAGACTGCAATGTAGTGTTGTGCCCTGAACCATGTTTCAAGAAGTATCACACCTTGTTAAATTACTGATACTGTGTGTGCTTGCAATAATATGACGCCCACTGTAAAAGCAAGGCCTGTACATATGTGATAATATGATGCTCAATATAATAGTAAGGCCTGTAAATATGTGATAGCAATTATATAAAGTAGAAACGGGTGTAATGTTAGTGGAAATGTATTATATAAGTTGAAAAATAGAGTGTAAGTTGAAACAACAGTCATAGCGACTCACTCACTATGTACAAAGACACAACTATCTTCCCAAATCTTGCGAACATATAGCAGAATAATTGAACCATTCGCAACACACAGTAGTTGAGATTGGGTTTTCAGTGTATTTCGCCAGGTGTAAATTATCTTTGGAAGGAACTGGGAAGATAGTTTTGTCATTCATTGTACATATGTGATCATATGACGCTCAGTATAATAGTAAGGCCTGTAAATATGTGATAGCAATGATATAAAGTGGAAACAGCTGAAATGTTAATGGAAAAGTATTATATACGTTGAAAAATAGAGTGTCAGTTGAAACTACAGTCATAGCAAGTTCACTTGCTATGTAAATATGTGCTAATATTACACTAAATATAATCGTAAGGCCTGTAAATATGTGATAACAGTTCTATAAATTGGAAACGGGTGTAATATTAGTGGAAAAGTATTATACAAGTTGAAAAATAGAGTGTAGTTTGAAACTACAGTCACTGCGAGTTCACTCGCCATGTAAATATGCGCTAATATTTTGCTAAATATAATCATATGGCCTGTAAATATGTGATAACAGTTCTATAAAATGGAAACGGGTGTAATGTTAGTGGAAAAGTATAATATAAGTTGAAAAAATGGAGTGTAAGTTGAAACAACAGTCATGGCGAGTTAGCTTACTATGTAAAGATGCATTAATATTATGCTAAATATAATCGTAAGGCCTGTAGATATGTGATAACAGTTTTATAAAGTGGAAACGGGTATAATTTTAGTGGAAAAGTATTATGTAAGTAAAGAAAATGAAATGTATGTTGAAACAACAGTCATAGCCAATCATATGTGACCAATTTGGGCGATTTCACTATGCGCATGCAATGAAAGAATGCTTATTTTGCCTACATTTTTGTGTGAAAACCAATTTATTCTTATACAACATGTTGTTTTGTTCCAAATTAATAAATGCCTACCAGTGTTGAGTGATTTCTAATACTTACCTCAACCATAGAAAATGGGACAGCAGCCGAGCACCTTTATAGAATACGGTAAGAGGTGTGTGGAGGCTCACCTGTTTTGACCATTTCTAAGCTCAGGTAAGCACTTTCTCTGTGATCTGCCATCGTTTCTCACCAAAAGCGGAAGTTTGACCCCCTCCCCCAAAAAAATCCAAAATCTGCCGGGATTTGGGGGGGTCAGTGGTGGATAATCAGCCAGGATGGGGCGGATTAAAGATGATGCAGGATTAAGCTGGACAGTATTAAAGATCAGAGGGTACTCCTGTGGAAGATGTTGTTGGGTTGATGGATATAAGAGCTGAGTTTTTGATGCATTGAAGACAAGATTACCCTAGTCAGAGAAATGAGCTAGGTCAGACAATAGTTGTGCCATAGCCTCATCCCTTGTTTGTTGAAGTAACTGCTGAGATGAACGCTGCAGGAAATGATTGGAAAGGTGAAGGGTGGAGTCATCAGCATATGAATGGACTGGGTAAGATGTACAGCTTAGGTCACTGATAAATAAAAGGAAAAGAGTTGGTGATAGGAGAGAGCCCTGAGGAAAACATAGGAAATGGCAGCTACAGAACGACCGGAAAGGAAGCTAGAGATGAAGGCACAGATAGAAGGATAGAAACCGTAAGACGGTAATTTGGAAAAGATTTATGCCAGACTCTATCAAAAGTCTTTGGGATGTCAAGTGCATTGGCAAAGCATTTGCCATAGTTCCTAAAGGAGGATGACCAGGAGTCTGAAACGTAGGTGAAAAAATCGCCAGTGGAGCGCCCCTGGAGTAGCCCATTCTGGAGATCAGAAAGGTTATGATAGGAAAGATGCTTTAAAATTTTCTGTTAAGAATAGACTTGAAAACTTTTGAAATATAGGATGTTAAAGCAATTCGGTGGTAGTTAGAGGGTTGGAAATGGTCACCTTTCTTTGGGACTGGCTGACTGAAAGCAAACTTACAACAAGAAGAAAAGGTACAATTTGACAGACAAAGGCGAAAGAGTTTACCTAGGCAGGGTGTAAGCACAGAAACACAGTTCTTGAGGACAACAGGAGGGACCCCACCAGGCCCATACACCCTGTTAGTAGTAAGGTCCGTGATGGCAGAAAATACATCAATTGAAGAAATCTTAATGTCAGCCATGAGGATGCCAGAGGGGGGAAGTAATGGAGGAACAGCACAGGAATCGTCTAAGATGGAATTGGAGGAGAAGTCTTACTGCAGATGATTGCAACATTGGAAGTAAGCCATTCAGATGGAATTGTTTTTGGTTCCAGATAATTAGTGTGATATTATGGAGAAGCTGGTGAAGTAACTGGCCTCTCTCTTTGATCAGTTCAGATAGTATGGCATCAGGGCCACGAGTTTTCCTATTTTTAGGGATCAGATGGCCTGAACAGTTTCTAGAAATGTTGTTATGACATCATGATCTGCCGCTTGAGGAGCCTTTGGGATGTTCTCAGGATATTGCTCTCCACCAGGTTTCTTCGATACAGTATGGTATTGAAGTGTTTCATCCACCTTTCTATGATTGTTTGCCAGTCTTTCGGGAGCTCTCCTTTGGCTGATCGAACAGGGTTTATATTGCGTTTGGCTGGCCAATAGACCTGTAAAATATATGTTGGTCGATAATATAAGCCAGTCTTTGGGGCTCTTTTGCTTGTTCAGTCCATCATTAATTCTCCATGTCTCGCAGTTTTTTCTGGGTTTCGCTCCTGAGATTGTGGAATTCAGTTTTTGGGTTAGGGAGACAGGATGAACCAACCAGTTGTTATGTTCTCTGTTCTTCATTTCAAGAAGCTCACGTATGCCCTCAGTATTTTCATCAAATCAGTCTTTATGAGGGGAGTGGAAAAGTCTAGGGTCTATTCTGCAATGGGCTGGAACAGTTCCATAATGTTAAGCCACTCTGCATCTAGGTTTGTTGTACTGTTGTTTGGATAAAGTGCTGGGCATTGCGAGAGCTTATCTGTAACACTGCTGTGGAAGGTGTTACAAGTTGCCACATCCTTTACACTACAACAGTTTCGTTACTTGGTGAATGGTTTGCAGTATATTTGTGAGGGTATGACTAGTTGCAGTTTGGTGACTATAAGGTTACAGTCTGTTAAGCAATCAGCACCTCACATAGCTAGAGTTATACGAGCTTTTCTTCGATCTAGCTTCCTTACAATGACATTGTCAAATAGGTGTCAATATCTGTATAGTGGGTGCATCCATGAGGACTTGTGTTTATTTTTAAGTTGGAAAAATGGTACTGGCGATGACTAGACTGTGTTCCGGGCATAAGGAGAGCAGTTTAAGGCCAAGGTTATTCAAGTTACCAACACCATGCCACACACACACACACACACACACACACACACACACACACACACACACACACACACACACACACCATAGGCACCCATACCCTGCTCCACAATGGCACACACGTCCTCCCTCAAATCCCTTTCACCCTTTCTTACACATCTGTCTCTAACTCAAGCACTGCTCCACTGAATCTTGCACATTCACTTCCTTCCTCCCTTACTTAATATCTTCCTCCCTCCCTCATACCTCAACACGCCTCCCTTTTTTTCCACCCTGCCTGTGTCTTAAACCTTCTTCTCTCCTCCCTTCCCACTCTCGTTTCCTCACACCTCTCTCAGCCTCATATTTCCGTCTCCTTACCTCCCTCATTTTCCCCCCCTCTCTCACATCTTTCCTCTTTTCACATATATTCCTGCATCACTGCTTCCTTTCGTTCCCATCTTGTTGTCTCTTCTTCCCAACATCTCATTCTCTTTCCGCACTCTCATCCCTCTCTTTCATATTTCTGTATCAGACTCGTAGGAGAATATTACACTTAGGTTCGGTACAGAGTAAGCAAAGACGTCAAGACGGAATGTCTCCAGTCGACAATGAGCGAGCGATGTACAATGTTTCGGAAACAAAGATATCTTGCAGGGTAGGCTTTGTCTGATCCAGATCCGCAGACTAGGTGGCAAGGAAGGTGTTGTAATACCGGTTACTTTATGATATTGCACAGTACACCTGGAGAATTTTTGGATGTCATTTACATGGTTGCAGCCTCAACATGTTTGCAACAGCAGCATACAAAACGATATTGAAGTGTCAAGTGCAAAATAAATCGCTTAGGAATGGCTGTTCCGAAATATCCCGTGCCACTTAGAATTCAACCCCCAGTTATGACCCACACCCTAGACGGAGAAGTGTTGATCGCAATGGGGAGACTGATATACATTTATGCAGTATAAGATCGACGGCCAACTTGCAACTTTACTATGAAAACATTAGGCCGTGTAAATACAGCTGAGTGTACGGAGATATAGAAAAGCCGCTGATTTATGATGGTCAGTATTATAACACTTGACAGCATAGAAAACAGATAGTTGGCATTCCACTTACATAGCACCAGTATGGACATGGTAAAAATATCGCACTTTGCTTTTCCACCAGCAGTTTCAGAAGTGGTGTCCGTAATTGGGAGTCTGTCTTCCTCTTCGTGATATCTGATTTGAAATGTCTATGTAGAACATCGTGTCCACATTGTTTCTGCTTATCGTGTCTGGTAACTGGGTACCCAGCATTTGAGAGGAGCTCCCTGTAACAGACTAGGTAAGTCGGTCTGTTGATATAATCCTATCTTCTTGTGATCACACTTTCTCTTCCCCCCCCCCCACACACACACAATTTTTCCTGTATTTTAATTACTCCAACTCATGAAGCTTTCTTTTAAGAGCAATCAAAACGTCGGGTGTGGCTGGAGAAAAGAATATAAAATGCATGTGTTGGGGTAGAAAGGCTTCAAAGACTGAGGGTACTGTTGTTGATGGTGTTGTAAAGATAATGGCTGTTCATGTTTTGGATGACTTTGGTTTGGCACCATGGATGGTGCTGCTATTTTTATAAGCAAGATAGTGGGGATGGTTCTTCTTACAAACTGATCTTTCATTCACCCCTTTCCCTCAGCGTGACACTATCTCGTAATGACATTAATATAACTGTGCAGCGCTATCCAGTTATACAAACGTCCCCGACAGGAGGATGGCCCACTACAAGTGAAGGGAAGCTTTAGCCTGCAGTCCACCCCGTTTACTTCAAGATGAGACTGGGAAACAACATCAACAGCAACAACAACAATATGAGACTGGGACAACAACATCAACAGCAACAACAACAATAACCACATATTCCATTCAAGTAAGTTGATTGCAATCGTCTGGTTCCATCAATAATAAAAATAATAGAATTAATCGTACAAATGGGGTTCAGAAGATTTAGTAAGGGTCATACATTCTCCAGTAAGTATTGTTTTGTAGGTATCATCATCAAATTGTCCATTATCTATGAGATGTGGACATCCAGAGAACACTCGCAGGATCGCATTCTCGTCAAATAGGAAGTTCACCAGTGATTTTTGGTCACCCACATAATTTCACTTGTCAACTCCATATAATGTTTTTTTTTATGTGACGTTTCTATGTTTCTTATTCATTAAAATCCTTTGGTTCAAGAAGTCCTTCGGTACCTGTAAAAAAGAATAAGGTATAAAACAAGTCGTCGAACTCATCGGTAACACAGCCCTTCATATCGCGAGGACTCCCTCCCATCTGATGAAACTCGCGGAACTATAGATAAAATTAAAAAAATGCAAAGTACCGAAGGGGGTTACTGTGTATTGTTAAACCTGTTCACTAAAGAGGTTTGGATATGGAAAGAAACTATTTCCTGTATGGGCATGGAAATAACCAGGTGGCTCTGCCTTCTGGTTATGCAAACATTCCCCAAGTTTCTCCCTATCCTCAGGGAAAAAGAGGAGAAGGGCAAATTCAGCCTGCAGTCCACCGGGATCACCCGCAGATAACACTTGGGTCAAAACGACAGCAAAAACAGCAAGAAGTCTACGATCTACCTACAGTCAGCTTTGGGCATTAAATTAAATTAAACATGGGTGAATACATAACCCAAAGCAGAATATTTCCTACGCATATTATGCAACAGCCAAGCAAGTAAAAATTGCTTGGGAGCCTCCTAATCCCATAAGATGATGTCCACTGCAAATCTTTTTCGATATGAACCCTGAAGTGAGAGGAAGAAAACTTCAGTTATGGTGTCAGTTTCCACTGTGTCGTAGAAGCTCTATGGATACTTACAAAACTGGTGGTTGGTTGGGGTGGAGAGTGTCATTACATCCTAGCTCCAGTGCAAGGACGGCTTTTTCACTTCCCACCTACTACCAGTTTTATTTGTCTTAAAGTAACCATTTACTTTCTGGATAGGATTCATTGCAGTTAACCGAGAGATTTTGGTGGTGGTGGTGGTGGTGGTGGTGATGGTATTTTGGTGTTGTTGTGAGTATAGTGGGAGTGGCGATAGTGTTGTTACTGTGGTCGCGGTGGTGCTTTGTTACTCTTTCTGCAATTGTTATTGTTGTTGTTGGGGGTGGTGGTGGTTGTGCTAATGTCATGAAAGTGATGATTTATATTGATGTGGCGGTAGTGGTGGTGACGTTATTTTTATCATCGATGTTCTTGTTGTTGTTGTGATGGTAGTGGTGGAGAATGGTGGAGGTGAGGATGGTGGCTGGAATGGTGGTGATATTTATTTACAACTCACTTGTTGATGATAGTTGCTTTCGCAGATGCGTAATATTCTCTAATCTTTAATGCTGTGATGTGATTATATATTCTTCCTCTTATTCTCTTCTCCATCCTTCTTGTTCTCTCCTTCCTCTTCCTCTTCCTCCTCCTCCTCCTCCTGCTCCTTTGTTCTTTTCCTTCTTCATTGTTTCTTCCACTTCTACTTCATTCCTCCTCCTCTTCCTCCTTCACTTTTAATTTTTCTTCGACAAATTCCTCCTCCACCTCCTCTGCTATTTTCTTCGTCTCGTTCATTCTCCTCCTCTTCCTTTTCCTCCTCGCCTTTTCTCTTCGTTTAATTCCTCCTTCTCCTGCAGTTAATTCTTCATCCATTATTAGCATCTCATTCTCCCTTCAGTTCTACCTTTATATCCCCTGAGACTAAAGGAAAAAAAAAACTAATCACTACAAAATAGGAAATAAAAACCCTGAATATACCCTCAAAGATTATTTTTGTCTCTCAGTATATCGTTCAAACACCCACCTGCCTTTGTAGAGGAATAGTTGACTTTTTTGTTTTTTTGTCCTGCATCTTTCCTTCTCGTTTTAGGACCTTGCGCATAGTGCTTTTGAAAGAGAGAGAGAGAGAGAGAGAGAGAGAGAGAGACAGACAGACAGACAGACAGACAGATCAAATGTTCAATTGTGTATAGTCTCTCTCTCTCTCTCTCTCTCTCTCTCTCTCTCTCTCTCTCTCTCTCTCTCTCTCTCTCTCTCTCTCTCTCTCTCCAGTATACTTGTCCAATTCATCTTCCCATCTACCTCACATCCCCCTTACCTCCAAATTATTCTCCTCTCTCCTCATCCACCACTAGTCGAGCATGGTAGTACTCCCAGGGTGGATGGAAAGCTGATGACAGGGAGAGCTGGAGCTCCCGTTTCATCAGCCCTCGGGACTAGGTCCCGACCAACCCCCTTTGCTGAACTTTTTCAGTGTCTCAGTAACACAGAGAGTAGGCCAGCATGCTCTCCAATACCAGTTTCTCTATCAACACCAAAATACATGCACAGTACACACTACACTTCCTTTTACAAAATTAAAAATAAGTCCTGGCAGCACTACACGTGACCTCGGAGTCCCCAGGGGGGGGGAACCATAAATGCCCCCACCTTTCGCCCCTCTCCTGGTGACGACTTGAGGTGCCTGGAACCACAGTCTGACTCTATTCTTCTTCATTTCTGCAACATTCGCGGCCTTTCCTCTAACTTTCGCTCTGTTGAGCACCACCTCTCCTTCTCTAAACCTCACCTTCTTTTTCTAACTGAGACTCAGCTGTCTGAGGCAACTGACAGCAAACCCTCTTCTGTGTCCTCCTACTTTCTCTATACTCATTTGAAAGCCAAAGGTGGATGTTGTGTATATGTAAACAACAACCTATCTTGTTCTCGTGTTCCTGAACTCGATTCTTCTGAATTCTCTACACTCTGGCTTCGGCTTTCCTGTCATTCTCTGACTAAATATATCTGTGCTGTTTACTTATCCCCTAATTCCACTGACTATCAAAAATTCTTTAACTACCTTGCTTCTACAATGGAACACATTCTATCCATTTCTTCTTTCTCTGAAATCTCCATTCTAGGAGATTTCAATGTTCACCACCACCTTTGGCTCTCCTCTCCTTTCACTGATCCACCTGGTGAACTAGCGTACACCTTTTCTATCCGTAATGACCTAGAGCAGCTTGTACAGCACCCAACCCATATCCCTGACCACCTTGGAGAGAACTCCAACATACTTGACCTCTTCCTTACTACTAATCCTTCTGCTTACACTGTTAATCTTTTTTCTTCGTTGGGCTCCTCCGATCACAACCTTATCATCTTAACCTGTCCTATCGCTCCTGTATGGCCTGTGGACCCACCAAAGAAATGTCGTCTGTGGCACTTTGGATATGCGGATTGGGAGGCCCTCAGGCAGAACTTCTTTGATTTTCCCTGGAATAATTATTGCTTCCATGGCCGAGAGCTATCTGAGTGTGCCTAGCGCATTACGGAGGTTAATCTCTCGGGCATGGAAGCATACATTCCTTTCTCATATCCTCTAACTAATGCAAGAAAGCCTTGGTTTAATCACGCTTGTTCTAATGCTGTCCACAACAAGAAGAGGGCCTATAAAAGGTACAAGAGCCAACCCACCCCTGAATCACATCTTTTATACATTTCTGCCCGGAATCATGCTAAGTCTGTTCTTTGCTCTGCTAAAAATAATTTAATCCGTACTAAATGCTCTCAACTCTCCAACTCGAATTCTTCCCGCTTCTTCTGGCACCTTGACAAAAACCTTTCTAACAACTTTACCTCATCATCCTTCCCTCCTCTTTTCTACTCTGATGGCTCTGTAGCTATTTCTTCTACTGATAAAACAGATCTCTTCGCTCAGACTTTCTCCTCCAATTCCACCTTAGACAATTCCGGTGCTGTTCCTCCATCACTTCCCCCCTCTGACTTCCTCATGGCTGACATTATAATTTCTTCAGCTGATGTATTTTCTGCCATCACTGGCCTCAATTCTAATAAGGCATATGGGCCTGATGGAGTCCGTCCTGTTGTTCTCAAGAACTGCTTCTGTGCCTACACCCTGCCTAGGCAAACTCTTTCGCCTTTGTCTATCATCTTGTATCTTTCCTTCTTGCTGGAAGTTTGTTCTCATTCAGCCAGTCCCAAAGAAGGGTGACCATTCCCATCCCTCTAACTATCATCCAATTGCTTCATCATCCTGTATTTCAAAAGTTTTCGAGTCAATTCTTCATAGAAAAATTTTAAAGCATCTTTCCTATCACAACCTTCTTTCTGATCGTCAGTATGGGTTCCGTCAGGAACGCTCCACTGGCGATCTTCTCACCTACCTTTCAGACTCCTGGTCATCCTCCTTTCGGGACTTTGGCTAAAGCTTTGCCATCGCACTTGACATCTCAAAGGCTTTCGATAGAGTCTGGCATAAATCTTTAGTTTCGAAACTGCCCTCTTACGGTTTCTATCCTTCTATCCGTGCTTTCATCTCTAGCTTCCTTTCTGGTCGTTCTATAGACGCTGTTGTAGACGGCCATCGTTCTTCTCCTAGATCTATCAACAGTGGTGTTCCTCAGGGTTCTGTCCTATCACCAACTCTCTTCCTTTTTCTCATCAATGACCTTCTAAGCTGTACATCTAACCCTATCCACTCATACGCTGATGACTTCACTCTTCACCTTTCCATTCGGTTCCTGCAACATCCATTTCAGCAGTTACTTCAACAAACAATGGATGAGGCTATGGCACACCTGTCTGACTTGGCTCGTATCTCTGAGTGGGGTAAAAATAATCTTCTTGTTTTTAATGCATCAAAGACTCGGTTTCTGTACCTATCAACCCGACAAAATCTTCCACAGATATGCCCACTAATGTTTAATAATATTCATCTTAATCCTGCATCATCCTTGAACATGCTTGGGGTTTCATTTACTCGCGACTTGTCTTGGAAAGATCATATTACATCTCTTGTAAAATGTCCTTCCAAGAGATTGGGAGTGCTAAGCCAACTCCGTTCCTTCTTTACTCCTGCACAATTGTTGACTCTATACAGGGGTTTGATCCGCCCCTGTGTGGAGTACAACTCTCATGTGTGGGGAGGCTCCCCACATACAGCTCTTCTCAATAGGGTGGAGTCAAAGGCTTTTCGTCTCATTAACTCTCCTCTTTATACTGACTCCCTTCAACCTCTGTCTCTTCGTCGCACTGTTGAATCTTTATCTCTTTTCTATCGCTACTTCAATGGTCACTGCTCCTCTGAAGTGTCTGCATGCATTCCTCCACCTCTACGACGGGCGCGTAGCACCCGTCTAGCAGCAAACTCTCATCCCTTTTCTGTCCAACTCTCTAATGCAAGAGTTAACCGTTATTCCTAGTCTTTCATTTATGCAACAGGCCACCTCTGGAACTGTCTCCCTCTGTCTGTATTTCCTGTTTCCTATGATCTCCAGTCTTTCAAATGCAGTGTGTCCAGGCATCTCGAAATGATCGGATCTTGAATTTGGCTCTCTCTTGTATTTTGTTTTTCTCTTGGAAGGAACAATAATTGCGGGCTCGCGGCCTTTGGTTCCTTCTTCCTCGCGTAAAAAAAATAAAAATACACCCCGTTCCTCCTCCTTTCTTTCTCTTCCTGCCTCCTCCTGTCACTCCGTGTCCTCTTTTTCTTCAGTCATTTACCCTGGTCACCTCCAACGCTTTCCGCCCTGTTTCCCCTTCTTTCATCTTTTCTTGTCTCCTTCTTTTCTCTTCTTTGCCTCGTATTCTTGCTTTCTCCCTTTCATCCTAGCTTCCTCCATCTCTTCAAACCTTCAGTCAAATTCGTTCCTTCCTTTCCTCCTTCTTCACCTCCTTGCTTCTTCCATTCTCTCCTTTCCTTCACTTCCATCACTTCTACTTCCTTCTTTTCCTTAATTTCCTTCGTTCTCTCCCTCCCTCCATCTCCTCCTTTCTCTCTTCTGTTTTCCTACTTCCCCTCCTTTCCTTCCTTCCCTTCTTCCCTTTTTCCTTCCCTCCCTCCGTCATCCACCAACTCTTCCCCAACCAAAGCTAACCGCACAGTCCTCACACGAAGCTCTTCCCTCAGATTCAGTTTGTATTTTGCCTCTGTAACTCCGCAGTCTTCTTCATCCAGAGAGAGAGAGAGAGAGAGAGAGAGAGAGGGGGGGGGAAGGGGGAGAGAGAGAGAGATTTGATGTAAGAGTCACCTTGCTGTGGAAGGTCAAAATAGCCTGCAAGCTATTATAATTGTTTTTTTCCAACGCTTTAGAATAAAATATTCAGATTTATATATTACTAGTGATGTTGTGTCTTTTGATGAATAAACACAAACTTCATGCATTTTTTTTTTTAACTAACTTCTCACTACACCCATCCTTTCTCTCTTTATTTTCCCCTCTACATTCCTCCCTCATTCTCTTTTGTTAAAGCTTCCCACATCTTCCTTCCATTTTGCACTCCTTGCTTTCTTTCTTCCTTTTCCGCTCTGTTCTTCTTTCCTCTCCCCCCTCCTGTCTATTTACCCTTCCTCGCTTTTCTTGTTTCCTTCATCTTCCCCACTCCCAGTTTTCCCATTTGCTGTTCTATACTGTTCTTAATTTGTATAATTAGTAAGTTTTTTTTTTCATTTACAATGAAAGCCAGGTCACATAACAGAGGTCACAAAGTCTGTATGGTCTTTGTATATGTGGACCTCTTCGCATCTCGCCTCACTCCTCTTAATTCACTACTTTCCTTTCTCTTTCCTTTACATTCTTACCTTTCTTCCTCTTTCCCTGTCTCGAATACTTCTTCTCGCCTCTCTCTCTCCTGTCTCTTTTTCCTTTTCCTCACGTCTCTCTCATCCCAAACCCTCCGCCAGACCTTTATTTCTTCTCTCACATTTCTTCCTTGTTTTTCCATAGTTCGGTTGCCTTCCTCGATTACTTCTTTTCCTTCATCTACTCTCTTTTTCTCCTTTCCTCCTTACCTTTCTCCGTATTCTCTTCTCCTCCCTCTTTCCCTTTTTCTATTGCTCTCCATTTCTCTATCTCTCTCATGTGCTCTATCCCTCTCTATTTCTGAATCCCCCTCTGATTCCCCATCCCTCTCCCTTCCTCCTTCCCTTCTCTTTCCTCATACTTCACTCTTTCTAAGGCCCTAGCCATTCAACCTCCCCCTCTCTTTCTTCACCCCTCCACATTTCTCTCTCTCCCTCCCATTCTTCCCATCCCTCTCCCTTCCTCCATCCTTTTCCCTTTCTCCCTCCTTATCCATTTTTTCATCTCTCTCCGTTTCTCTGTTCCTCTCCCTGGTACAATTCTCCTCCTTTCTCCTTTCCTATCCCCTTCACCTTCCATCTTCAGTTTTCTATTCCTTTCTTTCTCCATCCTCCTCCATTTTCAATTCATCTCCATCTTTCTAATCATCTTCCATTCAGTATCCTCATTCCTTTTTCCATTCTATTCGTTATCATTTCGCCCCCTCTCCCCATGTCTCTCCATATCCTCGTCCCTCCTGCTATCTTCATTATTATGCTTTTCTCTTTTCCGTTCCCGTATTCTTCCCTTCCTATACCCCTTCACGCTCTTCCTCAACCACTATCCCCATCTTCTTCAGTCTGCTTGCTCGCTTCTCCTACTTTCTCCTCCACCTCCCCACTCTTCTTCAGTAAGCACTAATAATGTACTTAAGATCCGTAATCAGTCTATCTCTATTTACAGACGCCTTAATCCCGTTAGGGGTGGCCACAAATAAATCGCCAACATGTAGCCCTGTTCCCCGCCATTTCACTGCTCTCCCCCCAGCTCACACACCCCTGTCTCATATACCTCTCCACTCCATCCCTCCATATCATCCTCGGCCTCTACCTCCCTCTCCCCTTCCCCGCCTCACTCACACACATTCTTCTCGTTAGTCCCTCGCACTCCATCCTCTCCACACGGCCAAACCACCTCAGTGTATTTTTCGTAATGCTTTCTATCACATCTGATATGAAAAATCGGCCGTGGATAATTATTGCAATGGAGAGAGAGAGAGAGAGAGAGAGAGAGAGAGAGAGAGAGCAAAACAATTTTCCACACACTAATGACCGCTGAAGGCAAAAACTTCCTCCACCTCTCCTTTCCCTTCCTCTCTCCCTGACCCATTCTCCTTTACTTTCTCCCCTCTCTTCCACCTTCCTGACTTTCTTCTCTCTATATGCCTTGCCACCCTCCTAGCTCTATTTCCTTATTCTGTTTCCACCTTCCTTCTCTCTCTCTCTCTCTCTCTCTCTCTCTCTCTCTCTCTCTCTCTCTCTCTCTCTCTCTCTCTCTCTCTCTCTCTCTCTCTCTCTCTCTCTCTCTCTCTCTCTCTCTCTCTCTCTCTCTCTCTCTCTCTCTCTCTTTCTCTCTCTCTCTCTCTCTCTCTCTCTCTCTCTCTCTCTCTCTCTCTCTCTCTCTCTCTCTCTCTCTCCATGGTCGTAATTGTCTTCCTTCCTCCATCTTTTACTACCTCCATCTCCACCCTTCCTTCCCTCCTCCATTTCTATCGCTTGATCCTGACTCTCCTCCTTCAGTCTCCTTTCCTTCCCTCCCTCTCTTCGTCCCTCCATCTCTTACTTCCTCCATCTCCACGTATCTTCCCTCATTTCCTATCTCTCTCCCAGTGTTCGAAATATCTCGCCGTTGAGGGGGTTATCAGCTTCAGCATTAGTGGCCTTTCAGGGGGGTACGGGGTAGCGGAACGAGGTTTCTACAGCTGGGTGTTGTAAGCCTGCTGTGGTAATTATTTTAAATCTGTACACTATGTACCTGTATGCAACAGTAATGGAGACCAGAGCACTATTCACGTGGTTTAGGATGCAGTATTCCTAGCACCATATGTACTGTGTGTGTCAGCTTCAAGTCAACCCCCCCTCTTCCCGAATTGTATTGATCTGATGACTATATATATTTTTTTTTTAGTGAGATGAAAATAAAAATGTTAACAGAGTCAGCATATTCCAAATGTTTCCATAATTAACACCAAAGACCAAAGCGAAGATATTATTAGTCGATGAAAAGTTTGGGGATATAATGTGAACTTAGTAGCTTGTCTTCTTCACAATATGATCAACATCGGAAAGAGGTAGCAAGAGAATTGCTATGTCTCCTAACCTTCATTATGGATATACAATGATTACTTATTTATTTACTTTATCAATGACCAAGCACATGTAAACTACGTACATCCATTAGAAAAAAATCAACATATTTTATTTGAGGTGGTCCTTTTATGATGTAGCGTGGGTCCTCCAGCATAGTCTATTTCCATGGGTCTTCTTTGTAGGCCATCTGAGGGGTCAAACCCCCCAAACTTCCCCGCACTTTGATACTGCTCTCTTGCTTTGTCCTAACTCTCATTCCTCTCTACAACTCCGTTCCTTCCCTCCCTATCTTCCTCCATGTTCTTTATCCATTCTCCACCGATCATTCAACCTCCTCTTCTCCCCTTATTTTCCTTCCTTCCTTTTTTTCTTCCATTCCACTCCTTTCTCCTTTCATATTTCCTTTTGTGTCTTTTCCTTTGCTTTTCTCCCATCCCATTTCTACTATCTCCCTCCGTCTATCCTGTCCCTCTCTCTGTCCAGTCTTTATCAGTTTCATTCTTCCATCTGTCGTTCTCTCTCTCTTCCTCCTTCTCTCTCTTTCTCTATTCATCCCATCCCTCCCTCTTACATTAATTTCCTGCATTCCTTCCTCCTTCCATCTCCACGCTTCCCCCCGTCCCCATAATTCTCTCTCTCTCTCTCTCTCTCTCTCTCTCTCTCTCTCTCTCTCTCTCTCTCTCTTTCTCCTTGATTTTCTCCCTCCCTCCCACCTTTCCTTCTTTGACATCATCTCATTTTTTCCTTCCTTCCTTCCTCTGTCCCTCCCTCATTCCTTCAATACCCTCTATCTTTATTTTCTTTCTTCCTCAATATTTCACCATTCCTTTTCTCCCTCTGTTCAGCTAATTCCTTCAAGCATTCTTCCCTCCAGTTATTTTTTCCTCCAGCAACTTTTTTTTTTTGCTTATGTTTCACCAATTAATTCTCCCTCCAAATTGTGTCTCAGTTAATATTCTTCCTGTTGGTTATGGTACTTTTTCCTCAAGCTAACTTTTTCCTGGAGTTAATATTCTCTCAGTCAGTTTTTCCCTTCACTTACTTTTTTTCTGTTAAATTTTTATTGCTAGTCTTTCCTAGGGTAACACTAGTTTGTTTACAGTTTATTGTCGGCAAAATTTTCTTTAAGTAATTTTTTTTCCACTTTCTCCATCTGATTTGCTACGGTGTAATTTTTTCCTTCAATAGACTTTTCTCGATTTTTTTTTTATCTCATATTTCTCAGTATTTTCTCTAGTTAATGTTTAATTTTCTTGATTTATTTTTCCTCTTGTTATTATTACACCTGTGGAAAATCAGGTGCAATTTTTATCCAGTTTTAACCAAACTTCGCGAAAGAGTTGAGGGTTAACCAAGAGGTTGATTTCTTGTGAGAAGAATAGATCAAATGACAAAGTCACAGGGCTGAATTAAAGCTTAATCATTTACGGTAGGACCAAAGTTGATGGAAATGTTGACTGTAAGAAAGTAACGAAAAAAGTCAATTTTGAGAACAATTCATCAAAAGTCAAGGTCACAAGGCAAAGTCAAATTCCACTTCTGTGTCTCAGTCTGAATAAAAAACTAAGACAGTTTGGTGTGACTTGGAAGAAACTCAGTGGAAGCTTAAAAGAAAATTGGTCAATGGTTTATGTCATAAAACAAGGTGCAGTACACTGAAATGTTTATACGATTTGAACTAACTTTGAAGAATGGTTTCAGGTAAAGAAAGGATAAAGACAGTCAGTTTTGAAAACAGTAGATTAGTCAAGGGTCAAGGCACAGGGTAAGGAAGGTAACAGGGCAAGGTTATATCTCAGAGTTTCGATCCAATTTGGACCACATTTGGTGGATGAAATATCGGTCAGACATGCTGGAAGTAAAGTGATTTTGAGGGTAATCGCTCGAAGGTCAAGGTCACAAGGTTACGTCTAATATTTGCCTTTGAGACCAATTGATGTGCATCAATGTTTCACTCTCACAGTGCTCCTTCTTGATTACTGAGTTAATTTTTTCATTCATTTGTTATCCTCTCAGTTACATCTTCCCTCTGATATATACCATTTTTCCACAACCTGTCCATCATTTCAGTTATTGTCAGCATGGGATGATCCAGGGATGTTGCCCTAGTTGTCCGGGCAACACCTCTATGGATGGATACCCAGATGTATAGGCTTAGGAATGGATTTTCAGAGAGAGAGAGAGAGAGAGAGAGAGAATTATTGAAGGTATACACATTGAAGGTATCTGTAAGACATCATTATTCACCGTGATTGCAAGTTCGGCATTATACAAGTTATTTTGCAATGCTTTCTTGTTGTATGGTGACTCGTTTTGCATCTCCCTGAAGATTAGCGATGTTTTCTCCATAGGCGGCCATGTCCTCGGTTCTCGTGGTGTCATTTGTAGTGTAGCTGTTTAACTTTGGATTCCGGAATTTCTGCTCTCCAGGGCCTTATTTAACGAAGGAAAATCTTACTCGGATTGTAGTCCTTGTAGGAATGGTTAGTAGTAGTCGGTAAGGAATCTTATATACCTGGCTGGCGAGTCAGGTGAGGCTTAATTAAGTTGCTGCACTCTGATTGTCTATTGGGCTCTGGTGACTGCTGACGTCATCAGTTGGGCCTGTGTTGTGGTCTGCTGCAGATCTGCTCATGCTTGACACTGCTTGTAAACCTTGGGCTTAGCCAAACCAACGAAAACTCGTCAGCCTTAATGGTGGCTGGCTCAAGTACCCACTCCCTACTCCCAGACACATAAACCTCAGCAACAAAAGTCTCACTCCAGGTTATGAAGAGATACTTAACATGGGGCTAAACTGTCATGAAAAGTCCAAAACATCCAGGCATCAGAAGAGTCTTGAGTACGAAATATTGATGGACAATGAGAAGAAATTTGCTAATCAAGGCAAAATAACATCTGAACCTACTTTCAACCAGATCATAGCTGATGCAGGCAAGACTAGAGGTAGCTACAATAGCCAAGTTGTGGAAAGGAGGCATACTGAGGCAGCTAAGGAACTTCTTGCTGACCCAAGCATTACCGCCAGGAGAGCGGTCAAGACTGCATCATATGTTATCACTGACTCGTCGGAATATCTACATAAACTCGATTTTATCCTTCGTGATGAAACTAAGTTCAGGAGATTAAGACATGGCTGAGGGGTTCTGTGGCAAATGAGAGGTTAAATGGATTGGCCTTAATCAGTGTTCATGATCGAGTGCCTATTGATGTTCCTGGAGTTACTGCTCACTTTAAAAAACAATATAGGAGGTGTATGCATTCTCGAATGTGATATCAAATGAATAATATCTGAAAACCGCAGCTGATCAGAACACATTTAGAAGCTAACTGAATGAATTTCATGCTTTGTTACTTTCATATATGACTATACAACAGTTTCTCTCTCTCTCTCTCTCTCTCTCTCTCTCTCTCTCTCTCTCTCTCTCTCTCTCTCTCTCTCTCTCTCTCTCTCTCTCTCTCTCTCTCTCTCTCTCTCTCTCTCTCTCAGTTTGCATTCATTATCCCAGTGTATCATCTCAGGCTGCCTGCTATTACATATGTAAAATAAATATGTAACCATTTCTTCTGTAACAAGTGATGCCAGGCACAACAAACGTCGCCCAACAGCAGTTACTTTATTGCTATTAAATACTCGTTTTGCCATTGAGCGTAAGTGTACAATTAAAGTCTAAGGTGAAGGTGCAAATGTCTTCAAGTTGCGCCTTATGAAAATCCGTAATCTTGTGTTTGGCCTTTCAAGGTCACTCAAGGCCAAAGGTCTTGCTACCAAATGAAAGCCCATATAAGACTTCCCATATCTTGGTATGGTAAATATCTCTAGCTTCAACGAGTTTCAAATTATAGCCCCCTGAATATGCATGACCTTGAGTCTGACCTTTCAGGGTCATTCAAGGCGCCAAATGAAAGCCCATATTATTAGTTCCTTTATGTTCCTTATAGTAAATATCTCTATTGTTAACCGTTTTCATGTTATAGCCCTCCGAAAATCCGTGCCCTTGATTATGATCTTTCATGGTTATTCGATTACCTCCAAAATTTAATCACTTTCTTTTGGGACCAGTGTCCACATTTCCTGAAAGTTTCATGTAATTTCATTCTGCCGTTTTTCCGTAATGTTGCTAACAAACAATGAAACAAACAGACAAACAAACTAGACCAAAAACAATACCTCATCGGACTCCGTCCGGGGGAGGCAATAATCATAGATAGCAGATAACAGTACACTCTTCCTTAATAAAGTCCCCATGAGCAAAAATTAATTTAGATGTACCAGTATTAATATTACACTGTTTGGACCCTACTATTTTGTTTTAACTTGTATGTACACTGTACATTTTCCATTTACTTGCCCATATGTACGTCTTTTATCATGACTTGGTGTAGGGCAACGGCCGTAAATTATTCCTGAATCAGCTTCTGATAGGCTACATGTTGCCTCCAGCTAAATTTTCCTGTAGTCACTTTCCTACCTTTTATTTTCCTCCTTTCAGCCTTCAGTCCATAGACTCTTCTTCTGTTTCCTTCATTACTTTTTCTTCTAGTTTCTCTAACGATTTCTACCTCATCCTCTTACTTTAGTATAACAGTCATCATCGCTATCATCATCAATCTCTTTGTTAGTTATCATCATCGTACTCTTAATGATCATCAGTGCTATTCGCCTCCTCCTTCCCTCCTCCTCATCATCATCATCACCATCATAATCAGAATTTAATGATCACCATCATCATAATCATCATCACTTTGCCCTTCACTTGGATCATGACTGTTACTGCATGGTCATCAGGTATACGTGAGGCTGTATCACTATTTATCTGGTACATTTAATGGATTAGTTCTAGCAAAGCCTGAAATTAAATCATGCCAGAGAGAGGGAGAGAGAGAGAATGTGTGTGTGTGTGTGTGTGTGTGTCTGTGTGTGTGTGTGTGTGTGTGTGTGTGTGTGTGTGTGTGTGTGTGTGTGTTACATAGATACACAGACCACACAGACCTTACGGTCCCTACGAGGCGGTTCGGCCTTAATACTAATACAGTGCCATAATTAATAGAAGCAGGAGAAAAGGATAGCACAGAGAGAGAGAGAGAGAGAACAATCAACGAACCAACCAGAAAAGATGCTAACACATATATACAAGGACTATTAGTACTTCAACAGGTCTTACGATACATAATGGGAAGGGGTTCGGGATGGAGTAGCCCAGTACACACAATTAATATAGACTGAGACAAAAGTATCGCCATCTACCGATCCCAATGCAGCTTGAGCACGGAAAACTTAGTACACTAAACTCGTGGAAAAGGCCTAACAAAATATTTTATTTGATTGGGATGAAACAATATTCGTACTACTCAATTACGGATAAAAACTTGGTGATTAAAGCCTGCATTCCTCTGCTGAAGAACTGTCAGCTGATTCCAGCTACTGCAGATCTTTTATGTTAGGCTAATACCTAGAGTATCATTATAGATAATTTTCAAATCACGTTTCCACCCGTTATTCCTCGTTGTATTCGTTACTCACTTACTCCAGTGCTTGTAGGTGATATATATATATATATATATATATATATATATATATATATATATATATATATATATATATATATATATATACACACACACACACACACACACACACACACACATCCATGAAGGGAATAAAGGCAAACAATTAGCAGTCCAATTTCACAACTAATTACTGGTGAAATGACGTTCAGTTTCAGCAGGCTTCTTCTGGTGCTCAACAGGGTCTTCATTCCCCGCTGTCTGCTGCAGGCCCGTTCCCCTGCCTGTGGGTTCGCTAGACAGTAGATAGGGACAGTGGGAATCTCGTTAATCTATTCATTTCCAGACGCCTCAATCCCTTATACGGGGTGGCCACAAACAAATCGCCTCCATGTCACCCTGTCCCCTGCCATTTCTCTGTCCTGCTCCCAATTCACACCTCCCTCTCTCATATACCTCTCCACTCCATCCCTCAAAATCATCCTTGGCCTTCTCCTCCCTCTCTCCCCCTCCACCTTACTCACATACTCTCTCCTCGTCAGTCTCTCAATCTCCATCCTCTCCACATGGCCAAACCACCCCATTGTGTTTCTCCTAAAGCTTCCTATCATATCCACATCCACACCACAACGCTCCTTCACCTCCTTATTTGTCAGTCTGTCTCTCCATGTGACTACACAGGCACCTCTCAAATAAGTCATTTCCACTGATCTCACTCTTGACTTGTGTCCCTCCAACAACGTGCAAGCTTCACTTCCATATGTTAGAGCTGGAATCACAATACTGTCCTGTAATAACTTTTTCACTTCTATGCTCACTTCCCTGTTTCTTATCACTGCCTTCAAGGAACCAGCAACCTTTCTTCCTCTTTGTACCTTTTCAAGCACTTCACCGTCTAAACTTCCATTATTACTCATCACACTACCCAAGTACTTAAACGTACTCACATTTTCCATTTCCTTGTCATCCAACCTCACTGTACATTCACTAACCTCACCTCTCTCGAAGACCATAACTTTACTCTTCCCTACATTCACATTTAGATTCTTTTTCTTACACACTTTCCCAAACTCATCCACCAAGCCTTGGAGCTCCCCTTCGTCTTCACTTAACAACACAGTATCATCTGCAAACAACAGTACAGGGAGTTTCCAAACACTGCCCTCTCTCATTAGTACCACTCCAACATCCACTGCCTTACCTTGTATCTCTTTTATAACCCGATCCATATAGCCTACAGACTGAACAACCATTGAGACATGACACATCCCTGCTTCAACCCAACCTTCAAATAGAAAAACTCACTCAGTTCACTATTCACACGTACCGCAGCCTTAGCACCCTCATACATACTCTTCACAGCATTCAAGAACTTCCCATCTACTCCATATATTCTTAATACTTTTCACAATCCTTGTCTATCCACCCTATCATATGCTTTCTCCAAATCCATGAAGGCTGCATACAACTTCTTTCCCTTCTCAAGAAACTCTTCCATTAAAGATCTAAGAATGAATATCTGATCTACACAACCTCTTCCCTTCCTAAAGCCTCCCTGTTCTTCTCCAACTAATTCCTCTGTTACTTCTCTACCTCTGTCAATAAGTATCCTACCATATACTTTTCCTATTACACTAAGAAGACAAATGCCTCTATGATTATCACACACTTCTTTTTCCCCTTTCACTTTGTACAGGCCATAAAAAAATTTTCGGCACACTTACGGCACGATACATTATGCCACACCACACGAAACATTCTGAATCAACTCCTGAATTACGTTGCGTTGTTGATATCCCTAGCCTTATTTTGCTGGTATGTCAGTTCGTCTGCTAATGATGAAATCCAGTGGGAGAGGGAGAGAGGTACGGGGATACCAACCACACCACGTATTCTCGCCGTCCGTAACAGTGATCATTGCGAAGTGCAGCAGAGCAAGGGGTGCTGAAAATTTTTTGAGAGGGTGTACTAGGAAATAATTATACCTGACTTCCAATCCTCCGGGACTCTACCTTCCTCCCAGGCCAATCTGCACATCTTCTACATCCATTCTACTACTATCTCTCCCCCAAGCGTCAGCATTTCACCACACACTGCATCTATTCCTGGGGCTTTCCCCATTTTGACTTTCTTCATTGCTTCCACAACTTCCATCCTACTAATTTCTTCCTGTCTTCTCACCTCCTTCCTTCTCCCAGCCATTCCCCAGCCACTTATATTCGTATTACTTTCATTCTCTATGTTCAACAGTTCATTAAAGTGTTCTCACTTTTTCTCCCTTCTCAACTAGTAATCCACCATTTTTATCTTTCACTCCCTTACAAACTTCATTGCCACACTATCTGACTCTCTTTACCCCTTTCCAGAACATTTTCTTACATTCCCTCCACTTGACACTCAAACTCCTTCCAAATTCCTCATCCACTCTCATCTTACTCTCTCGTACTAATCTTTTCACCTATCTCTTCCTTTCTACATATAACTCTCTCTTCCATCTCTCAACTTCTTCCGCGCCCCTGTTTCTCATCCATTCATTATATGCTTATTTCTTTTGTGCCACAGCCTGTCTCACCTCTTCATTCCACCATGCTGTTCCTTGCACCCCCTTTCGTCTTCTCTTCACCCCACACACCACCTCACATGCTGCACATGTTTCTTCTGTGAATAACTTGCACACACCTTCCATGTCCCCCATCTGCTCCAATTCATATTTACCCAATCGTTCCTCCACTTCCCTCTTATATTCCGCCTTTTTCTCATCCTCTTTTAACCTTTCCACTCTCCTTGCATACACTTCTTCCTCTCGTCTTTCCCTTCTTCTATTTCTCCATTTTACTTGGACCTTGATTCTGACCAGGTGGTGGTCAGAAAGTCCACTCACCCAACCTCTATATGCTCTTGCATCAATTACACATCTTCGCATCCTTTCATCCTAACACACATAATCAATCATTGCCTTCCTTTCATTCAGTTCACCATCCACCTTTCTCATCACTCGCCATGTATACCTGTGGATTATGTGCCAGAAGAGGGCATTGGCTATCACCAACCCCCTCCTGGTTCAAATGTCCACTAAAGGTCTGCCGTTCTCATCTATCTCAGCAGGCACACCCCACTCACCAACTACTCCATCCACCTTCACATTCCCTACTTTACCATTCATATCACCAATCAAAAACACTCTCTCATTCCTTTCAAACTTTTCCATGGACACTTCCACATTTGTCCAGAACTCTTCTCTCACTCTGCTTGCACGATCATGTGTTGGCGCATACACGCACACAATCGCCCACATTTGAAATCCAGCTTTCAGTCTTACCCACACAGTCCTTGAACCAACTGATCTATACTCTCTTATATTCTCCTTCCATCTGTTACTCACAACATAACACGCTCCTTCTTTTGCCCTCTCATTCTCACCTACTCCTGCACATATACCCCATCCATACTCCGATTCTCTCACACTCTTACCTCTCCATGTAGTTTCACTTACTCCACATACATCCACTTTCGCACCCTCAAGCACCAGGACAATCTCTCTCTCTTTCACCTCATCATTTGCATCCCTTACATTTCACGTTGCCATCCGTATCATGTCCTTTGTTCGGTCCTTAGTCGACATCTTTTGGTCAGTCCTGGTCCGAGGCTTCTTGTTCGTATTTTTAGTTATTTTCCGGGCAGGGGCACCAACCCTTCGCCAACCAACTTGCTGTCTCGTAGGGAACACGTGTCGGTTGGTTATAAGATTACAACCCAGCACTGTAAATGATTTCCTGGTTTACAGGAAGTCATTTGGCTTGTCACTCGATGTAGTTACCCTAAAAACAGGGTACCACTACACTAAGTGGGTGGACGGTGGGCGCCCCCACCTACCACTAAAAAAAGAAACTGAATAAAAAGACCAGTTGTTTATCATCTTGCACTTATCCAGGCTGTATGGCATTAGCTGTCTATCAGACCATTCCCCTAAGTTAACCTAGTCCCTTCTCGATTAAGGAAACATTGCTTCTTAGCTTTGCATTGCCAAAAATATTGTAGTTCGGCTGACGAAGCCCAAATATATAGAACCAATCTGAATAACACCTTTAATGGACAAACACTGATCCCGTGGGCACTGCATTCGTAAATGATATCCAGCTTGATGTTTCCTCACTGACAATTACTCTCTGACTCTAGTCGTTTAGGCTATATTCAACCCTTGGAACTTGTTCGGCATGAATTCCCAGTGCATGGGTTCTTGCCATCAACCATCGAAGAGGTACTTTGGTGAAAGCGCCTGTAAGTTCAGGTGAAGAACGTCAGTTGCCATGCATTAGTCATATTCAGTAGTATGCAAGGAATGCATTTAGTGAAAGCTGTCGTCCCGAGGACACACACACACACACACACACACACACACACACACACACACACACACACACACACACACACACTCACACACACACACACACACACACACACACACACACACGAGAGAGAGAGAGAGAGAGAGAGAGAGAGAGAGAGAGAGAGAGAGAGAGAGAGACCATTTCCCCTCACTAATCCAATTAAAGGTACAAATTGTTGTCAGTGGTTAGCTAAACACGTGTACTCTGTTCTGACATTGGAGTGTGTGTGTGTGTGTGTGTGTGTGTGTGTGTGTGTGTGTGTGTGTGTGTGTGTGTGTAACGAAATGGACCTGAAATTATACTACAGGCAATATGTAGGCACTAATATATATCTCATATCATAATGTGCTTGTGTATAATTTTTGTGTGTTTATTTTGTGTGCTTATGTGTGTATTTTATGCATGGCTTTGTCTGAGAAATTGGTTTTCTTTGTCTGTATGCAGATTAGTTTGTAGCTATGTTTGTGCAGTCTTCTGTATGTCATCCCCTTGTCTCTACTTTTTAATGTTTTTGTGCATATTTATATGTGCTTAGGTGCACATACGCGTGTGTGCATGTGTGTATGCAGTTATGAGCTTGGATATGCTTAAATGCTTCTGCTTGATCACGCGTCCTTTTATTTACCGGTGTTTTTGTATTTTCGAAATGAGTGGATCTTCATTTCCTTTAATCCTTGGAGTTTTATATGCATGAACTGTGTGCATATGTTTGTGTGCAAATGCGTCTATGTGCATCACTTTGTTTACTGAATTTCCTTATTAGTAATACAAATAAATACTAATTACTTTAACCGTTAGTTTGCAATGTTTATTGTAGCTTAACTATGTATGAAGGAGAAACTTCCTACCAATAATTTGTGTCATCCCCTCTAATTATCGATGCTGATGGCATTGCTGTCGTGTACAAGTCTGTTTTTTTTTTGTTTTTTTTTATGTTTGTGTCTATGATAACGAAATATTTCACTAATACTTGATCCGACCTGGATGAAACTTGTCACACAGTGTGTGTGGTGACGGGAAGAGGTGATTCAAGATAGAAGGCAATGGTCACTGATCAAAGTTCGAGCGCGGCGTTGTTGTGTTTTCCAGACGATTTTATTCATTTTGTGAGAGACTGATCCAATTGGAAGGGTCAGGTATAACCTTCATTAGACCAGTCACTGCCATTGGATCTCGAAACTCGCTCAAATTACTCTGATGTTAGGTACGGAAAAATGAAAAAGACGAGACGCCATCTGGCTGAAGGAGTTAACTCCTATACTACAACTTGTCTCTCCCAGGCTGTATAAGATCGTTTGGGTGTATCAGGGATACCATGGTTTAAGCAGCGTGCTGTCGGCTCTGCTGCCATTTTTTACACAGCATACTGCTGCCTTTGCTGCCATGCATCACAGTTTCTGCACACGATACGTCACTGACCGAGCCACTTTTGCTTGTGGAATTTTGCTCGCACAGTAAGTTTGTGTTAAAAGCAAATGTTATTGTTTTTTTTTTTTTTCTTCCAAGGTTCCAGGCCTCCTGTTCCCCCAAGACACCCTACCCTACCCCGTCCCCCGGACTTTCAGAATGTGAATGCCACTTCTCAGTGAGCAAGAAACCTTCTGTTATCCATCTTTACCATCTTTACAAACAAAACGCATTGATGATAACGACATAACTCATCACAATCAAGAGTTTTGGGCCGCTACTTCCACCATCTGGATGACACTTAACTGTCTGTGGACACTGCATCTCAGCAGCCAGGCCATTGTTGTTTATCCTACTTTGCACAGATGCAGCTTTATGGTGAAGGTCTAGTTAACAGATTTTCAGGTTCCTAAGTTTACACTTACTGCATCATATCATGATGTGCTGTAGCTTATCAAAACACTACCTCAAGAATTGGTCCATCAATGGCTGTGCGTCTTTATACACACAACAGAGCTCAGCAAAACACCACTCAAGACATTTTTATCTTCTGATATACTGCAGGTCCTTAGGATCCCTCCCTCCCCCCAACGCACTACAGTTTATAACCGCCTTGTCTTGGTAAATGGGGCACATTTGGTATTGCAACTCCACACACACACACACACACACACACACACACACACACACACACACACACAGAAGAAAAAGTTCTACAATAGTTTAGTGATATAAAGGTTGACCCCGGCACAACGAGACAAATGGCCAACTAGGGATACTTCGGTTTTACATAGTCTGGGAAAGTTCTGAGTCATGTTTACTCATTACCGTCATTAGTTATTATCGCTGTGCTTCCGTCAGTACATAGGTTAAATGGGCATAAGTAGGGGTGCCCTTCACTAAGTCAAGGAAAAGAGGTGTAGTGACTTGATGGATTATGTTGAGAGAGAGAGAGAGAGAGAGAGAGAGTATTGAGTGCCTAGTTGTATTCTGTATATTCTAATAAAACAATCACAGACACACACACACGCACAGAAGCACAAGCACGAATACCCCTCCCCCTCCACACACACGCAGGCACTCAGAACAAAACTAGTTTCTCTCTCTCTCTCTCTCTCTCTCTCTCTCTCTCTCTCTCTCTCTCTCTCTCTCTCTCTCTGTAACCCAGTATTTGTATAAGATAAACAGGCCTATATAAGCCATGATTAAAACCAGGAACTGACTGAACGCTGATGAGTATTCAAAGGGTTGGCTTGTGTGTGTGTGTGTGTGTGTGTGTGTGTGTGTGTGTGTGTGTGTGTGTGAAAGAGAGAGAGAGAGAGAGCGAAGGGAGGAGGCTTCTGCCTCATATTAAATTTGCCAGAAGCCCCAAAATGGCAAAAAATGCCCCCCTCCCCCAAAAAAAAAATCTGCTTTCCTGCGTAACTTCTGCCCGGCATCGTCAGAATATTTTCAGCTAGTTCTTGGGTCCATAGATTACTATAGAATTGCTATATTTTCCTCTCACCCGCCAATAAGAGATTCTTTTTTCCACAGCTAGAAAAGAAATTGGGATTGCTTCGGGAAAATATTTTAAAATTAAAGGACACTCTAAGGAGTGGTTAGCAACTTCTAGTTATTAAGGTTTATTGATAAATATTTCTTACCGTTTTTGTGTGATGCGCACAAAGTTTACAATGAGAAAAACAGACGAACAGACAGACAGCTGTGAACATATGATAATAGTATTACAGATTTACAGATACCCAGATACCTGTATCCATTCACCATATAGGTGTCTGCTTATTTCAGTAGGTTACTGTATACCGATCTCAATTTGTTACCCTACATGTTGTCCTAACAATAAAGCCTCCAGACATTTTATTTCATAAGGGGCAGCGTCCCCTTCTTACCCGACGCACCATCCTTGCTCAAATACTTCCCTATTTTGTCCCTCCACCTCGTTGTAGGTCTCCCCCTTCATCTTCCAACTACCATTCTTCATTCAACCACTATTATTCTCTTACGCACCCTCCCTCTCCTCTACCTTGTCCCTCTATCTCATTTTGGTTTAGCTTCTCTTTGTCCATCAGCCATCATTATCATCATCATCATCATCATTATCATCTCATACTTCCTTCCATATTGCTCTTCTACATTGTTCCTCAATCTCTGTCTTCGAATTCCTCTCCTACTTCATGCTTTCTTCTTATTCCCAAGGTGGATGGAAAGCTGATGACAGGGAGAACTGGAGCTCCCGTTTCACCAGCCCTCGGGACTAGTTCCTGACCATCCCCCTTTGCTGAACATTTGAGTGTTTCAGTAACACAGAGAGTAGGCCAGCATGCTCTCCAATACAAGTTTCTCTAACTGTCAACACCAATCTGCATGCACAGTACACACTACACTTCCTTTTCAAAATTAAAAAAAGAAAAACGGCGTCTAAGAACCAAACCTTGGAGTACAGCGGAGGGGACCATAGATGCCCCCACCATCCGCCCCTCTCCCGGTGACGATTCACCGACCTGCCTGGAACCACAGTCTGACTATCTTCTTCTTTTCTACAATTCACGGCCTTTCCTCTAACTTTCTCTCTGTTGAGCACCGCCTCTCCTCATTTAAACTTCATCTTCTCTTCTTAACTGAGACTCAGCTGTCTGAGGCAACTGACAGCAAACCCTTTTTCTGTATCATCCTACTTTCTCTATACTCATTTCAAAGCCAAAGGTCGTTCTTGTGTATATGTATGTAACGACTTATCTTGCTCTTGTGTTCCTGAACTTGATTCTTCTGAATTCTCTACTCTCTGGCTTCGGCTTTCCTGTCATTTTCTGACTAAATATACTTCCACTGTTTACTTACCTCCTAATTCTACTGACTATGAAAAATTCTTCTACACTCTTACTTCTACGATGGAACACATTCTATCCATTTCTCATTTCTCTGAAATCTCCATTCAAGGAGATTTCAATGTTCACCACCACCTTTGGCTCTCCTCTCCTTTCACTGATCCACCTGGTGAATAAGCCTACATCTTTTCAATCCTTAATGACCTAGAGCAGCTTGTTCAGCACCCTACCCGTATCCCTGACTGCCTTGGAGATAGCTCCAACATACATGACCTCTTTCTTACAACTAAATCCTTCTGCTTACACTGTTAATCTTTTCTCTCTGTTGGGCTCCTCTGATCACAACGTTATTACTATAACTTGTCCTATCCCTCCAGTACTGCCTGTGGACCCTCCAATGAAATGTCAACTGTTGCACTTTGGAGCTGCGGATTGGGAGGCCTTCAGGCAGTATTTCTTTGATTTTCCCTGGAATGATTATTGCCTCAATGCCAGGCACCCATCTGAGTGTGCCTTGCACATTTTGGAGGTTCTTCTCTCGGACATGGAAGCATACATTCCCTTCTCATATCCTTCGACTAATGCAAGAAGGCCTTGGTTTAATCACGCTTGTTCTAAGATTGTTCTAATGCTTTCTGCAACAAGGAGAGGGCCTATAAAAGGTACCGTAGCCAACCCACCCCTGAATCACATCTTTTTTATATTTCTGCCCAGATTCATGCTAAGTCTGTTCTTCGCTCTGCTAAAAATAATTTCATCCATACTAAATGCTCTCAACTCTCCATCTCGAATTCTTCCCGCTCCTTCTGGCACCTTGCCAGAAACTTTTCTAACAAATTTACCTCATCATCCTTCCCTCCTGTTTGGTTTCTACTCTGATGGCTCTGTAACTATTTCTTCTACTGATAAAGCAGATCTCTTCACTCAGACTTTCTCCTCCAATTCCACCTTAGACAATTCCGGTGCTGTTCCTCCATCACTTCCCCCCTCTGACTTCCTTATGGCTGACATTAATATTTATTCGGCTGGTGTATTTTCTGCCATCACTGGCCTCACTAAAAACGAGGCATATAAGCCGGATGGAGTCCCTCCTGTTGTCCTCAAGAACTGTGCTTCAGTGCTTACACTCTGGCTAGGTAAACTCTTTTGCCTTTTTCTAACTTGTAACTTTCCTTCTTGCTGGAAGTTTGCTCTCATTCAGCCAGTCACAAAGAAAGGTGACCATTCACAACCCTCAAACTATCGTCCAATTGCATTAACATCCTGTGTCTCAAAATTTTTCGAGTTATTCTCAACAGAAAAATTTTCAAGCAACTTTCCGATAACAACCTTTTTTCTGGTAGTCTGTATGGGTTCCGTCAGGGATGCTCCACTGGCGATCTCCTCACCTACCTTTCAGACTCCTGGTCATCCTTCTTTCGGGAATTTGGCGAAAGCTTTACCATTGCACTTGACATCCCAAAGGCTTTTGATTGAGTCTGGCATAAATCTTTAATTTCCAAGCTTCCCTCTTACGATTTCTATCCTTCTCTCTGTGCCTTCATCTACAGCATTCTTTCTGGTCGTTCTACAGCCGCTGTTGTAGACTGCCATCGTTCTTCTCCTTGATCTACAGTATCAACAATGGTGTTCCTCAGGGCTCTGTCTTAGCACCAACTCTATTCGTTTCATTCATCAATGACCTTCTACGCTGTACATCTAACCCTATCCACTGTTACACTGATGATTCCACCCTTTACCTTTCCATTCGGTTCCTGCAACGTCCATCTCAGCAGTTACTTCATTAAACAAGGAATGAGGCTATGGCACACCTAATGTCTGACTTGGCTCGTATCTCTGACTGGGGTAAAAACAATCTTGTTGTTTTTAATGAATCCAAGACTGAGTTCTTACACTTATCAACCTGACAAAACCTTCCACAGAGTACCCACTAATGTTTAATAATATCCAGCTCAATCCTGCATCATCCCTGAACAGGCTTGGGGTTTCATTCACTCAGGAGTTATCTTGGAAAGATCATATTACATCTCATGTAAAATCTGCTTCCAAGAGATTAGGCGTGCTAAGCCGACTCTGTAACTTCTTTACCCCTGCACAGTTGTTGACTTTATACATGGGTTTTATTCGCCCCTGTGTAGAGTACAACTCTCATGTGTGGGGAGGCTCCCCACATGGAACTCTTCTCAATAGGGTCGAGTCAAAGGCTTTCCGTCTCATTTACTCCTCTCCTCTTACTGGCTCCATTCAACCTCTGTCTCTTCGCCACACTGTTGCATCTTTATCTCTTTTCTATCACTGCTGCAATGGTCACTGCTCCTCTGAACAGTCTGCTAGAACCCCTCCACCTCTACGACTGGTGCATAGCACCCGTTTAGCAATAAACACTCATCCCTTTTCTGTCCAACTTTCTAATAAAAGAGTTAACCGTTACTACCAGTCTTTCGTTTATGCAACAGGTCAGCTCTGGAACTTTCTCCGTCTGTGTGTATTTCCTACTTCCTGTGATCTCCAGTCTTTCAGACACAGTGTGTCCAGGCATCTCAAAATGAACAGATCTTGAATTTGGTTCTCTTTTGTACTGTATTGTTTTTTTCTTGGAAGGAATGGTTTGCGGACTCCTGGCCTTTGGTTCCTTCTTCCTTGCATAAAAAGGAAGCCCCCCACCCACAAAATTGCCTAAGCTGCAGTGGCAATTTCTTTTATTTATTTTTGCTACTCCCAGACGAATTTATTCAAGAGGGGAAGAACTTCTCGTGCTAAAGGGTTGACAAGAAGATTATCTAACACCCTTTCACTGCCAGGCGTCTTTCTGGATGTGAATAAAATCTCCCAACGATGACATGATGAAGCTAAAACTTACGGCCTAGAGTTAAAGATATTAATACTTTGTCATTTACAACTACGTCCTGTACTTCAGTCTCCTTCTTGATCTGCTTTTTTTTTTTTTTTCTTACAATCAACTCTTTCGTATTCTTACATAATCAGTCTTGTTTTCCTCCTTAATCTCGATCTCGGCCTTCCTCTTCTTCCAAATACCCCAACCTCATATTATCATCATCATTAGTCTCCACATGCGACGTAGGTGGAGACTTGTTTTTGCCGGAATTATTATTATCCCGCCCTCAGAATCTCGCATCAGTCCCCGGAGAACTGGAGATTGCGGAAGGAATTTGAAGGGCCCAGGTTATGTGTCCTGGAATATGCAAGTGCTGACAGAAAAATAATTCCATATCCTTTATGTGCATTGGAAGGGCATTTCAAAAAAAGTCATAGCAGTATTATGAATGAACGAAATTAGTTGGTCATGTCTATTGGAGATTTCAGTGCGACCTGCACAAGGAATCTGAACAGTGAACTTGGACCAATTTTCACCAAATTATTACAGAATGTACCCTAACATGACCTATGAAGACTACTGGGGGGTTCTGTCCATGTCTTAGTGACCGTTAGTCAAGGACCTCCATCCAGAACAGTGACTGTCTGCAGGACAATTACAGAGTCCTAGTTAGTTTTCACCTATTACTTACATGGAGACTATTATTTTTACCAGTATTATTATCATTCTCTCCTTCGAGTCTCGCAACGATTCCATGAGAACCGGAGACTGCGCAAGGAATCTGAAGGGCCATGGGTATATGTCCTGGCATGGGCCACTGCTGACAAAAAAAATCATAATCCCTTATGTGCTGTGGATGGACATGTCAGAAAGAGTCAGATCAGTAATATGTTGTGAACATGACGAGTTGGTCGTGTCCACTGGAGATTTCAATCCAAACTGTGCAAGGTTAAGTGTCCTAGTATGGGCCATTGCTGGTAGAAAAAAAGTTCCGAATCTCCCCAGTGGGGTCAAGGTTATTGAAAGAAACAGTAGATGGAGGAGACTAATGATTGTCTGCAGGATACTTACAAAGTTCTAGTTATTATTACCTCCACCAAGGAGGTTACGTTTTTGCCGGCGTTGGTTTGCTTGTCCGTTAGCAGGATTGCTCAAATCGTTGTGGACGAATTTTGCTGAAGCTTTTTGGAAGGATAGGGCATGGCCCAAGGAACAATCCATTACAGTAGCTTATGGTGGTGATCCGGATCATCATCCGGATCCAGGATTTTTTTGTTTGTTTGTCCACATGATATCTCCAAAAGTTCTCAATGAATTTCAATCAAATTTTGTGGAAGTATGGGCCATGGGCCAAGAAAAATTGATAAAATTTGGGGCAAATCCGGATCTTCATCTGGAGCCTCCAGTGGCATTGGTGGAGGTATGAGCTCCCTGAGTGTTTTCTAGTTATTATTATTATTATTATTATTATTATTATTATTATTATTATTATTTTTATTATTATCATTACTGTTACTACTACTACTACTACCACCGCACTACTACTACCACTACTACTACTACTACTACTACTGCTACTACTACTATTATTACTACTGCTACTACCACTTCCACTACTACTACTACTACTACTACCACCGCACTACTACTACCACTACTACTACTACTACTATTACTACTACTACTACTACCACTTCCACTACTACTACTACTACTACTACTACTACTACCACTACCACTACTACTGCTACTACTACTACCACCGCACTACTACTACTGCTGCTACTACTACTACTACTACTGTGGCTGCTGCTGCTGCAGCCGCTACTACTATGCGTAAATAGGTATTGAATTTTGTATGTATAGAAGAATTCCTTTTTATTGTTTATGTATGTCTATAAGAAGGGTGTATTTTTTTTTTATCACATGATATTAAATAAAGCTGGTTGACCGCCACCTCTACTACTACTACTACTGCTACTACTGCTATCTAAGTCTGTTTCCCTCATATAATACCCCAACATGCTCTTCAGCCTGGTTCTTTGTCCACCTCTCCTTCTTGGAACCACTCCACCCATACTCTCCCATAGTCATCCTAGTTCCCCAGACCCATTCGTTGTTGTCTTTTCCTTCTTCCAGCTCATCATCATCATCATCATCATCATCATCATCATCATCATCAACATCATTATTATCATCATCATCGTCTACTGCCATCTTATCATAGTCTGCCTTGCCACTCAACCTCGTCCGTGGTATTCCCTTCTTACTTCCAAACTTCCGACCAACATTAGTGTTCTTCTATATATTCCTCCAATCTATTATTCATTCTCCATATTGGTTTACCTGGCCTTCTTCACCTATTCCAACCGACTCTCAAACTCTCTCATACTCAGTCTAGTGCCTCAGTTTAGTTGTTGGTCATCCCTGCCTTCTTGCACCTACCCCACCCACTTTAATACTCTCCCACATACTCTTCCATCTTATCCATCAGTCTCTTTATTTGCAAACGTCTCCTTCAAGAAACCCATCATTATCACCATTTCCATGAGTATCATCATCATAATTATCATATGATGCCGTCATATCCTTCTCAACTTCGGTCTTACTTTTTCTCCTCTTACTTCTAATCTTTCCACCCAAATTAATATTCTGTCTTACCTTTTCCTTAACCTTGTTCTTATTCTACCTCCCTTTCTTCTTCTTTAAGCAACACCACTCTCATGTATCCTCTCCCGTATTCAATCCTTTACCCTACATTCCAACTCGTAAAAACAAACGAATGCCCTCTTACGTTCAGTCGTTGGTAGGGATGGGGCTTTCTGTGAGTTGCGTCTTTTCCCCATTACATTAAGGAGGGGCAAAATTAGAGTTGGAGAGTGCTTGGGTGTGGGCGGGGGATATGGAGTGAAGGAGGAAGGAAATAGAGGAGTGTGATGGTGATAAGGGTAAAGGGAATAAAGGAATCGGAGGAAAGCAAGAAGAGCAGAATGGGAAGTTAAAGTGGAAGAAAGAGAGTGTTAAAGAGTAGATGGACAGAGAGAGAGAAAGAGAGAGAGAGAGAGAGGGATTTTGTAATGTTGATGATAGTGATGCTAATGATGGTAATAATGCATAAAGTGAGGGAGAGAGTGCTCTGATTTGTGTAGACGATACTGACGATAGTGGCATGGCTGCTGGTGCTGCTGCTGATGATAATGACGTAATGTAAAGCTGTGAATGGTGCTTGTTTGTAATGATGATGGTGATGATGACGATAAGGCGATGATGCTGAAATGATAATGCTATATATGGTGATGATGATGTATAGAATGAGTGAAACAGTGGTCTGTTTTATGGTGATGATGGTGATAGTGATGATGCCGATTGTGATGCGGGTGACAGTGCTAGTAACGATTAGGAATAGAAAGATCAGTATTATGATGCCGTTGCAGGGGATTGTTGTAAAAGTCCTGATACTGGTGATGTTACGAAATGAGGAAGAGTGATGTTGATGTTAATGATAATGGTAATGATGATGTTGGTGAAAACATACAGTGCTGGGACGAGTGATGCGTGTTTCCGATGACCTGTCACTTACGCTGTCAGGTGAGGGCACATTACAGGGTCAGTGTATTCAATATAACTTGCAAATTTGCGCGACCAATTGTCCAGCAATTCAGACATGATTGTCAGATATTGCGTCAAACTGCACCGCCGCCATGTTCACAGCTGCGTTGTGTGATGGGGACAAATTTAGTTCGCTCCTGCTATCTGTTTGTTTGATGGGTAGTATTAGAGATTATCTGTTTGCTTGATGGAAAGTAGAGTATTATTATTTATATGTTTGCTTGATGGAAAGTATTATACTTTATCTGTTTGCTTGATGGAAGTATTATTGTAGTAGTAGTAGTTGTTGTTGTTGTTCCCTAGGCAGACTGGCAGAACAGCCCCAAGTCCTTAAGGAAGGCCGTGGCCGAAACCGGGCTTTACCACAGAGCTCTCAAGGAATGTATGTTGTGGTGTTGGCGCAGGCGATTGTTTGCAATGCAGTCTTCCATAATGTGCTCAATACTATGGGGTGCTGTGTTGCATCCTGGACAGGCATCAGCTATGGAGTCATCCAGCCTCTTCTGATAAGTAAAGAGGGCTGGATGATGCTCACATCTCAGCCTGGCCAGGTGGACCTTGTCCTCACAAGGAAGGTAGGATTCAGAAGGGTCGATATCAGGAAGCCATGCATGCAGCTGTGTGTTGTCTTTAAGCTTATGGCCACACCGAATACGACGAGCGGGGAGACATAATGAGGCGACATGATAAAACACACTAAATCCTATGTGGGTGGCCACACTGAACGAGCGGGAGGTTTGTCGTCCTGCTCATCCTCCACGCTCGTCACTACGCGATGCAGCATGTTCCAAAATGTTGCGCACTGCCTCGCGACATCCCCACTCCCCAGGCATTTGCATCATCATTCTGTCGTGCTGATATTGCGTGTTGGGGAGGTTGGGTTCTGGTAATTATATCTACTGAACACCTTATTGGAGCAGCGTACCACAGGAGAGCTGTGTGGGATCCAAATGATCCACACCGCAAAAATACTGGAGTGTTAACCCGCCCCGTCCCGGAGACGTGAATTCACGTCCTCACATAATGTGCACTCATATCCCGGAGACGTAAATTAATGCGGTAACATTGCAAGGACATTGCAAGGTTCCTAATTTGCACGATTTTCAATTTTCGCTAATGATTTTTGGCACGAATACATGGGGCACCTTCCTCTACAAGATGCCATGCAGGGACAATGCCTTACCCAGCATGACCTCCTCCCCCCGCTGCATGACCTTTTCTCAGCAATTCACCTGATATCAGTGACCTGGCCAGTAAAGCCATGTCATGCCATGGTACGAAATTTAGGGCCAGAGTGATTCCCCAATCGATGACAATGTGGAAGACAAACATTAGAGGAAGAAACAGTCAGAAATGATGATCAGGTAATGTGGCCAAAACACGTCAGGAATGGTGATGAGTTAGTGAGTGAAACAATGCTTATAATGCCTATATTACCGTTTGAAAACCAATATACTCTTGTATTACATATAAATTCGTACCAAATAAATAAATAAATACCGTTTATGAGTGGTGTAGAATAGTTATCCTCCTATAGAACTCATTTTCTTTGCAGCCAGCCTGATAGAAAACCCTGTAAGGTAACGAGGTACTCCTACCTGGATCGAGTATTTTAAACCTCAGGTGAGCAATTTCTCTATGAATTTTCGATGTTTCTCACCAAAAGCGGATGTTTGAGCCAAAAAAAAAAAAAAAAGTCCAAAAATGTCAGGACTAGGGCGTACCACTGCCCAGAAAACGTCGGGATGGGGAGGGTTAAAGACGCACTGAGAAGATATCAGTGAATAACTGCACAAAAATGGTAAATTATAATCGAGCATTCACCAGTGAGCAACGCTGGGTCTGGTTAGTACTTGGATGGGTGATCGCCTGGGAACACCAGATGCTGTTGGCATAACGTTCTCCCTACGTGTCAAGTGGGGTTGGTGGAGGATTAGTGCCCCTCCCTGTAAAACAGTTAACTCTAAGCCCTTGGCCACCCTGTTTGGGATACATGGCGTCTGGCAATGAATGAATGAATGATAATCGAACATTATCTTGTCATATGATTGCCTAAGTCACGTATGTTCCACTATTGTTATAAAACCTATCAAGGACCATTAATGTCTAGAATTCATACTAGCATTTAGTGCTGCATTCCCTTTGTTACACTTGTAGGCTTAAAACTAATAAACAGGTAAGTATATACACTATATGAATGTGTATATATATATATATATATATATATATATATATATATATATATGTAATGAGCATTGACAATTTTATTATTTATCAATACATAAATCCATGAAATTAATTCAGTAGATAGTGAATTGTCCTGGGGATATTTCACTATAGGCATACTTCTATCTGTCTCCTGCGAGGCTGCCACTTCCTATTTGGACACGCATCACATTGATGCTCACCTCACCACTTATTGCTCGACACTACCTCCCCACTCTTGCATTCGGTGTGGTCATAGCCTACGGCTGAGGCCACACCTAATGCGACTAGCGGGGAGGTAGCGTCGAGCAATGAGCGGAGAGGTAAGCATCAAGGCGATGCGTGTCCAAATAGGAAGCGGCAACCTCGCGGGCGATAGCTAGTCTGAAGAATGCCTGTAGTGGAATATCCACTGGAGAGTTCATTATCAACTGAATTATATTTCATAGATTTATGTATTGATAAATAATAAAATTGTCGATGTTCATTGCATATATACATATACGGATACATATAGTGTATACACTTATCTGTTTATTAGTTTTAAGTCAACGGTGTAACAGAGAATAGAGCACTAAATACTAGTTTGGATTTTAGACATTAATGGTCTTTTTTAGGTTTTATAACAATAGTGGAGCAAACGTTACTTAAGCAATCGTATGAGAAAATAATGCTCAATTATAATTTACCATTTGTATACAGTTATTCACAGATATCTTCCCAGTGCTTCTTCAACACTCCAGTATTTTTGTGGAGTGGATCATTTGAATCCCACACAATTCTCCTGTGGTACACGGCTCCAATTAGGTGTTCAATAGACATAGTTACCTTACCCAACCTCCCCAACACGCAGTACCAGCACAACTGAATGATGATGCAAGTGCCTGGGGAGTGGGAATGTTGCTAGGTGGTGCGCGACATTTTGGAACATGCTGCATCGCGCAGCGACGAGTGTGGAGTGTGAGCTTGGTGACAAACCTCCCCACTCATTCAGTGTGGCCACCCACATAGGATTTAGTGTGTTTTATCGTGTCTCCTCATAGCTCAAGTCGCCCCACTCGTTGCGTTTGGTGTGACTGTACTCTAAGTGACTGAATGGAGTGGCGAGTTATTTGAACATGGATATACTTCTGGAAGCTGGTTTAAGGAAGGCGAGGGCAGAGAGATGACAGTATTTGTGTATGATATCATGTGCTGGATGTTGTTTAAACGTTCTTTGGTGTGTGTGTGTGTGGATGTGCTGCCATGTAGTGTAGTGGATGTTGTGGGTTTGTGGAGGCTGCTGCAAGAATTTGTGTGCCTCTCATGTCTAGATGATCCTTGACTTTGCGGAAATGGGTTTCTTGGTGTAGGTGGTCTGTGGGGTAGTAGCTGTGCAGCCTGTGATTATTTTTAGGGCCTTGTTCTGTAGAGATGAGCAGAGGGTGTTGCGATGGTTTGGGCATATGGAGAGAATGGATAATGAGCAATTGATGAAAAAGATAACTAGATCTGATGTGAGAGGTGTAAGGCTGAGAGGGAGACCACGAATAGGATGGATGGACAGTGTGAAGAGAGCGCTGGATCTGAGAGGGATGTCTGTTGAGCAAGGAAGAGTGGCTGTGAGTGACAGAAAAAAATGGAGAGAAATTGTGAATGAATAAATGATGACGCAGCCCTGAGGGGATATTCTCCCGCATCTGGTGTGATCAGCTAGTCAGGTCAGGTGTGGGTAAGGGGATGGGTCTATTAAGGTGTGGCAGGGGTAAACCAGCTCTACTGTCGGGCTCTGCTACGGATGTCACTGATTGCACCACGCACTTGACCTTTGTGCGGTGTGGTGCGATGAGGAACTGTCCCTTCTCCCCTTTGGGGCTAAGATGCAAATGAATGTTTTTGAATGGATGAGTAAATGGGGAGTGTGTCGTCCTGTCTCGGCTACCTCCCTTTCCTTTGGGGGAAGCAGCCTAGGTATATAGATAGATAGGTAGATTTTTCTGTATGGTCTGCAGAGTGTTGTAGTGTGTTTTAGTGAGGTTAGAAGCCCAAGCAGGGCTTACATAATTCATCACTGAACGTATACAGTACTCTATATTGTTTGTATACTGTGGTGGTGTTTCTTTTCTGTGTCAAAATGTTGTATGGGCAAGTGACCTTAAGGTGTTGAGTCTTGGTGTTAACCCATGGACTTCCAGATTTCCTGTGCAAGGGATTCTGCTGGAAGGGTGCCAGGCATACCGCCTTCCACCTGTCGGCTCATAGTCATAAAGCTCATAGGTCCTTACCCCTGGGTTCCCTTCTTTACTAAATTTTGAAAATGCCCAGCTCTGTCTTATATTGAGGATGCTGGGTGCTAATGGGTTAATTTATTTTAATGTTTGTGACGTGTTGTTTAAATGACATCGATGTATTGTATGTTACACCAAGGATTTTGTGTGTGTGTGTGTGTGTGTGTGTGTGTGTGTGTGTGTGTGTGTGTGTGGTAAGGGAGTGTTGTTTTCGGTGAGGAGTGGAATGTGACTATGTCCTGTTGTCCAGTATGTGAGAAGGGTCACTGTAGATTTGACTGGGGCTATTTTGAGTCTGTTTGTGGTGAACCATTCGAATAGTATGTTTAGGTAAGGTTGGAGGATGTGTGCGGCTGTGTTTGCGTTTGGTGTGTACGTGTAAGTGTGATGTCGTCCGCATATGAAGCTATGTGTATCTGTGGTGTGTGGGGTGTGGGTATGTCGTGCATGTATAGGTTAAAGAGAGTAGAGGACAAAACAGATACTTGGGGGACGCCGTTTGTGAAGTTTCTGATGTTCATTGGCTGACAGGCAAATGTTACATGCGCACATCTGCCCGCTAAATAGTTTGCTAGCCATCTTTTTGTGTTATTGTGCATGTTTGTGTTGAATATTTAGTTTGAGGTTGTGGCTGGGGATGGCATCAAAAGCTTTGTTAATGTCTAGTGTGACTAGGAGTGTTCTGTGTGCTGGCATTGCTGAATTCATGCCATCAAAAACTCTTTGTGTTAGGTGCATAAGAACAGTGTCTGTGGAGTGCAGCGGCCTAAAACTATGTTGTGATGAGGCTAGGGGGGATGTGAGGTGTAACTAATTGTTTTACCAGTCATTCACTGACTTTGGAGGGGGTGCAGACGAGTGTGATGGGGCAGTGTGAGGAAGGTAACGTGGGGTCTTTGTTGGGTGTGGGGATAGTGATGGTAGTGCCATGTTTCCAGATGATGGGTATTATGTTGTGTGAGTAATTGTAGTTTGGTATGTTGGTGAGTGCTTGTATGCCTTGTGGTCCAAGGTGTTTAAGGTGTATGTTGCTTATGTTGTCTGGGCCACAAGCAGATGAGTGCTTAAGGTTGCTAATGATGTGCTTTGGTTGTAAGTGAAAGGTGCAAAGTCTGGGTCAGTGGGGAACTGTCTTTTGCATTGGATGACACGTCGGTCGTTGCGATGGGGGTTTAGATGGCTGACCTGTGAAAAGTGATTGATGAGAGTGTTTGCTTGTTGTCTGTGTGAGGGTATGATGTTTGTTGTTGTGATGGCAGCATGTGATTGTGTAGTGTTGCTACTGGAGAGTATGGTGATGTTTAGTGTTATGTAGAGTTTACTGGTGTTTGTTTTGTGATCAAGTGTTTGGAGATAATTATTCCGATTTAGTGTTTGCTGTTCTGATATTTTATTGTTTACTTGGGTGTTGAGTTCTTGTATTTGTTGTACAGTGTCTTGTGTATGGGGTATTGGGGAGTGTTGTAGTGTGTCGCACTGACTGATGAGGCCTTGAATTTCTGGTATGAAGGTGGGGTTGTGTCTCTTTTTATTGTTTCTTGGGAAGTGACTTTTGTCTGCATTTTGAATAATTGCATTGAAAGTGTGCACAGCGGTGTTGATGTTTGTGATGGGTGTACTATTTAATGTTTCAAAGTGTTGTTCTGTTTCAGTCGTGAAGGCCTCCCAGTTGGCTATTTTATAACTAGTGAATGTGTGTCTGTGGCCAGCTGGGGTGATTCTGGTGTTGGTAGTGACGATGATTGGAGGTGGTCAGAGCCAAGGGTTTTGACCACTCTCCAGAATGTTTTTGGGGCGAGGTTTGGGGAGCAAAAGGTGATGTGTGGGGATGATGGGAGGAAGAGGCCTTGGTGTGGGATATGGGTATGTTGATGGAGATTGTTCAGGATGAAAAGATTATCTGTTTGGGATTGTAGCACCAGCCCTCTATCTGTATCAGGGTTGTTGACATGCCTGGCCGACGCCTTGGCATTGAAATCACCACCCAGGATGATGTGTATGTTAGTGATGTGATGTATTTGAGGAGAGTAGCTGTGTGGTACTGTGGAGGATGACTGGGGAGGGGGGAATGTATGTATTGGCAACTGTTATGTGTGATTTGTTACTAGTGCATTTATTAATTTATTGTATTTCTGTTGTGGTGTTATGTGGGGGAGAAATAATTTTGTGTACTGTATACACTAGTACCTGAAAAGTTAATGGATTGGTTTACCAGGGTGATAAGTCCACCGCCACCACCGTCGGCCCAGTCTTGTCTGATGGTGGGGAAATTATGAAATGTAGAGTTTTTTTGTTTTCTGCCTACTTTTGTTTCTTGTAAGATGGCAGTGTGTGTGTTTTGTTGTTTGAAGAATTGTGTGAGTTCTTGTTTTTTGGTGTTTATGCCATGTATGTTTATTTGGGGAATGTTAATGTTGTGTGTCCGATGTGTGTTGGGTGCTGCAGCACGGGGGGAAGATGGGGATGTGGGTGGAGAGGAATGGGTAAGAGAAAGTTGTGATAGAGATAAGGGTTGGGGTGAATTAGAATGGGAAGGAATGGGAGGGGTTGGGGGATTGGATGGTATGGGAAGGATCGGTGGGTTTGGCTGAGGAGGTGTGGAGGAAGTAAGAGAGGGGCTGGTTGGGGGGAGGGTTAGGAGCAGGTCCAGGTGTTTGTGTAATGTACTGGTGGGTGGAGCATAAGGAGCAGCTCCAGGTGTTTGTGTAATGTACCCTGGATGCAAGTGTTGTGCAGGTGTAATGAATACAGTTCTTGCAAGAACTGCACTGAACTGAACCCTATGTCTGTCGACTCGAAGTAATAGGTTTTGTGCATGCTGGGCTTACATATTTGTTGATGGGTCCTGGATTGCTTTCAGTGTCACCGGCTAGAAAAAGTCTTCGAGAAATGACCGCCGGGGAGTATTTCTTGGTGTAGAAAAAACAGTGTTGCTGTATGTGTTGTGTTGAGAGATGTGGTACTTGCCCTGGTGACCGAAGCCACTCCTCACGGGGAAGTTTGCGGTGGATTGACCCCCATGCTGTCCTCTTCCTCTGCTTCGACAGCCTCTGGGGGATGGACCCAAGGTGAAGACGCCACTGCTCCAGGTCCCAGTATTGTTACCTTCGCCAGTGAGGCATGTTTTCACCCCTGTCCGTTTGTTTGTTTGTTGAATGGTTTTTTTGTGAGCAAGATTACACAAAAACTGCTGAACGGACTTCCACGAAACTTGGTAGAAGAATGGGCCTTGGCCCAGAAAACACTTCATTAGATTTTGGTGCGGATCCGGATAAAGGTGCGGATCCACGATTTTTTTTTACTTTCTTTAACACTGCGAGATAAGGCGTTGGCGGAGGTATGCGCTCTACTGAGTGCCATTCTCGTTGTTTATCTGTTTGCTTGGTGGATAGCATTATTGTTTATCTGTTTGTTTGATGGATATTATAATTGTTTACCTGTTTGTTTGATGGATATTATTATAGTATATCTGTTTGTTTGATGGAAAGTATTACGATGTACCTGTTTGTGTGATCGATAGTATTAGGGTTTATCTGTTTGTTTGATCATAGTATTAGGGTTTATCTCTTTGTTTGATCATAGTATTAGGGTTTATCTGTTTGTTTGATGGATAATATTAGGGTTTATCTGTTTCATGATGGATAGTACCAGCGTTTATCTGTTTGCTTGATGGACAGGATTTGTTTTTCTCTGTGTGCATGGTGGATGTAGCGGCTGTATAGGAGTTGTGTTTTTTATCTGTTAGTTTGTTGGAAGTCATGGGTCTATATGAGTTCTATTCATTATTTCTTAGGTTGATGGAATGGCTATATGGAAGAGATTTTGTTGATTTTTATGCTGAATGGCATTGAGTACCGCGGTTCTTTCCAGTGGTTTAAATCTTTCACTACGTCATTTTTTACCATTCTTGCAGCCAGTAGACTATTTTACTTAATCAAAGTGAGATTCCTCGTAGTCGTGGGGTTACTTCTTTTCTAAACCTACCGGAATGGCCTCTTGTAACTTGAAGGTAATGAGGTCATCATAAAGAAATGGATAAAGCACCAGCAGGAGCTTGAGGTAACTACATGACTGCATAGCTTATTTTGCAGCAGTGAAGAGTTTTATGTAGAGACGAAGAGAGAGGTGAAAAGACTAGTAAGAGAGAGTAGGAAGAGAGTGGATGAGGAATTTGGAAGGAATTTGAGTGTAAATTGGAGGGAATGTAAGAAAATGTTCTGGAAACAAGTAAAGAGAGTTAAACAGGGTGAAAGAAAAAATGGTAGATTACTAGTGGTGAAGGGAGAAAAAGTGAGCATATGGAGAGAACAGTTTAAGGAATTGTCGAACATAGAGAATGAAAGTAATGAGAGTGTAAGCGACTGGGGAATGGCTGGGAGATGGAGGGATGTGAGAAGAAAGGAAGAAATCAATAGGATGGAAGTTGTGGAAGCAATGAAGAAAGTCAAAATGGGGAAAGCCCCAGGAATTGATGGAGTGTGTGGTGAAATGCTGAAGCATGGGGGAGAGATAGTAGTACAGTAGAACTGATGTGGAAGATGTGCAGATTGGCCTGGGAAGAAGGTAAAGTCCCGGATGATTGGAAGTCAAGTATCATTATTCCCCTGTACAAAGGAAAAGGGGAAAAAGAAGTGTGGGATAATCATAGGGGCATTTGTCTTCTTACTGTAATAGGAATAGTGTATGGTAGGATACTTATTGACAGAGTTAGGGAAATAACAGAAGAATTAGTAGGAGAAGAACAGGGAGGTTTTAGGAAAGGAAGAGGTTGTGTAGATCAGATATTCATTCTGAGATCTTTAGTGGAAAAGTTTCTAGAGAACGGAAAGAAACTGAATGCACCCTTCGTGTATTTGGTGAAAGCATATGACAAGGTGGATAGTCAAGGATTGTGGAAAGTATTAAGAATATATGAAGTGGATGGGAAGTTGTTGGATGCTAAGGCTGCAGTGCGTGTGGATGGTGAACTGAGTGAATCTGAAGGTTGAACTGAAACAGGGATGTGTTACGTCTCCATGGTTGTTCAATCTGTATATGGACTGGGTTATAAATGAGATACAAGGTAGGGGAGTGGATGTTGGAGTGGCCCAAGTGAGAGAGGGCAGTGTTTGCAAACTTCCTTCACTATTGTTTGCAGACGATACCGTGTTGTTAAGTGAGGAAGAAGGGGAGCTGCAAGGCTTGGTGGATGAGTTAGGGATAGTGTGCAAGAAACTGAATCTAAAGATGAATGTAGGGGAAGAGTAAAGTTATGGTCTTCGAGAGAAGGGAAGTCAGCGAATGTAGAGTGAGGTAGAATGAGGAGGAAATGAAGAATGTGTGTGTTTAAGTGCTTGGGTAGTGTGATGAGTAAGGATGGAAGTTTGGAGGGTGAAGCACTTGAAAGGGTACAACAAGGAAGAAAGGTTGCAGGTTCCTTGAAAGCAGTGACAAAAACAGGGAAGTGGGCAGGGAAGCGAAAAAGTTACGATATGACAGTATTGTGATAGTAGCTCTAACGTATGAAGGTGAAGCTTGGACCTTGTTGGAGGGAAGAGTGAGAGCAGTGGAAATGAGTTATTTGAGAGGAGCCTGTGGAGTCACATGGAGTGACAGACTAACAAATGAGGAAGTGAAGGAGCGTTGTGGTGTGGATGTGGATGTGATAGGAAGCGTTAGGAGAAAAACACTGAGGTGGTTTGGGCATGTGGAGAGGATGGAGAGTGAGAGACTGACAAGGAGAGTGTATTTGAGTAAGATGGATGGGGAGAGAGGAAGGGGGAAGCCGAGGATGAGATGGAGGGATGGAGTGGAGAGGTATATGAGAGAAGGGGATGTGAGCTGGAAGCAGGGCAGTGAAATGGCGGGGGACAGGGAGAGATGGAGGCGATTTGTTTGTGGCCACCCCTTACGGGATTAATGTGTCTGACAATAGAATAGAATAATTTTTGTTGACAACCAGCCATACCCTAACACTGGCATTACACAGAGTGTCCATATTACTTTATGAAAAAAGCAACATATATAATGGATAGATAGATAGATAGACAGATAGATAGATAGATAGATGTGTACATAGTTCTTACCCATTTTCTTCTATGGGCAACATTAAGCATTAAATTAAGACAAACCCCAGACGATTTTTTTTTTTTTTTTATGAATGACCTTTATATTTTATAGTCAGAGTGCAGCAAAAAGTCCAGATTAGCCCTTGCCCTGGGATGGACACAACAGACTATGAAAATCCGCCTAAAACGAGACGCTCAGTTGAAAGGCCTCCGAGGAACCAGAAGATAAAATGATGTAATCACAGTAAGGTCGCATGGTAGAACACTTTGAGAGTGAATAGCCAGCAGCTGGAGTGTGTAGAAGAGAGGTTAGTGGGTGAGGGATGACAGAAGGCCGAGAAGAGAGGAATTACCAGAACTACATGGAAATATATTAATGTTTGCACAGAAGCAGAGCTATTCGGAGGATGGAGTGGCAGACCAAGCATGCTGATAAATATTAACAAAGAGAAATGCAAGAGATGAGAGAATGAGCAAGGAGAAACCAAGAATGAAGCTGAGTGTTTACTAAAGGAAAGAAGTCAAGTTGGAAGGAGACTGAGGAGAGGATGATCGAGATAGAGATGGAAGCTAGAGGAAGGGAAAGAAGTAAAGTCGCAGGGAAACTGTAGAGGGGAAGACAGGGAAAGCGATGGGGGACCAGTTAAGCAGATATAAAGACAAAATCAGCGAAAAAGTGACGAAGAAGATCGAGAACGGGGAGGAATGTTGATAGAGAGAAGAGCAGAGTCGATGGGAGAATGTGACGGAGGAAGACGACCAACAGCGGGATGGATTAATAAGTCAAATGGGTACATAAGGAAGGGTGACGTACAATGGCATGAGACAATGGCGAATGCCGTGACACAGAGGCTTGGAGGTGTTTGTTACAGCCATCAAAAGTGAACTCTGGGACTGGGACTCTGGTAATATATAGATACACAGACAGATAGCTAGAGAAAAGGATACACTAGCAATAAAGAGATAAATAATGTAGACACGTAAGAAATATAAGGTAGCCTGATGGATAAGTGAGTAGATAGACGGACACAAGGATTAGTACAAAGATAAATAGAGAAACAGACAGGCAAACAGACAGAAAGATAGAGTACGTTACAGAGAGCATACGCAAAGCTTTCGAAGTGAAAGGACTGGATATTGGGGCATTAGGAGAGAGAGAGAGAGAGAGAGAGAGATATTGACCTGTACCCTGCAAAGGGTCTGTCTTCTGATTAATAAAATCATCTGGATGTAACAAAGATGACACCCCCCCTAAAAAAAAAAAAAAGTAGTGCCAGGCACAACAACCCTCGACCGACAGCAGTTATTTTATTGCTGTTAAATACTGACCTGTTTCTGCCACTTAGTGCCAGTGCACAGTTAAAATCTAAGGTAATGGCGCAAATGTTTTCAAGTTAGGCCTTCTGAAAATCCGTGATCTTGCGTTTGACCTTTCAAGGTCATTCAGAGTCAAAGATCATACTGCCAAATGAAAGCCCATGTGAGATTTCCTATATCTTGGTAATAATAAATATATCTTAAAGGAGTTCCGAGTTATATTCCCCTGAATATCCATGAACTTGAGTTTAACCTTACAAGGTCACTTACGGTCAAAGGTCAAGGTACAAATTAAAAACGCATATGGGATTTCCAATATGTTGCTAATAGTAAATCTCTCTCTATCTTCAACCAGTTTTGAGTTATAGCCCCTTGAATATCCGTGACCTTGCATTTGACCTTTCAGGGTCATTCAAGGTCAAAAGTCTTTGTGCCAAATGGAAGCCCATACTATGAGTTCCTGTATGTTCATAATAGTAAATATATCTTCTATCATTTTCAAGTTATAGTCCTCTGAAAATCCGTGACCTTGATTTTGACATTTCAGAACCACTCAATTACCTCCAAAATTTAATCACATTCTTTTGGGGCCAGTGCCCACATATCATGAAAATTTAATGTTATGTCATTCAGCCGTTTTTCTGTAATGTTCCTAACAAACAAGAAACAAACAAACTCTGCCAAAAACAATACATCGCCGGACTACGTCCTGGCGAGGTAATAATGTTACCAAGATGAACAAGTTAACGTTTTCTGTATAATTGCTGACTCTCTCTCTCTAGATGGACAGGTAGATAGATATATATAAACAGATATTGATATAGATGGATATTGATACAGACTGATGGATAAATAAATAGACAGATAGATAAACACAGAATATACATCTAATTCTCTACATCAGCCTCTACCTTTATTTAAATTAGGGATCTCTGTATACTTTGCCCTACATGACATCGTCTGTGTAGTAGGCCTAAGAATAAAGCCTCCAGGCATTTCTGTTTCCTCCTTAGTAGTGACCCCCTACACCATGACACACCACCCTCTCATATATACTCCTTTGTCGTGTCCCTCCACCTGCTTCTTGGTTTGTTTCTTCTTCCAATTTCCTTTTTTCATGTACATTTTCATTCATCCATTTATCTCGTACGTGATCTACCATTTCTTCCTTCAGCCACTTTTTCTCTGTGCACCTTCCCTCTTCTCTGCCTTGTGGTTCCACATCGTTTTTGACCGACCTTCTTTTATCCTTCCAGGCTCCCCATCATCATCACTATCATCATTTTTGTTATTCCCATCCCCCATTTTGCCCTCCTACCTTGTTCCTCAAACTCTATCTTAATCTTCCTATTTTGATTTTTTTCTCCTCTTCAGCAACCCCACCTACAATAATTATCTCCACTACAAGAAAGACGAAAAGTACTATACAGGGTTCAAGTGCTTAATGCACTGTCATCTACTCTTCCATCCAGTACTTCCACATCCATATTGGTCGACCTCTGCTTTTCCCAACAACCCTACTTTGTTGGCCTCCATCATTCATTGTTTTGGTTACCTCTCCTTAATCTTCCAACCAAGCCAGCATCAGCAAGATCATCACCATCATCATCTTCATCAATGCTATCATCTGCTTTACTTATATATATATACTCGTATATATATATATATATATATATATATATATATATATATATATATATATATATATATATACCTCCCTAACCCGATTCCCAGTCTCCTTCTACAGTAAGGTTTTCTCTCTTCTTTTCAGTCTCCCCACTCTCATCATCTCACATACTCAGTCTACTTCCTCAGTCTCGTTCTTGACTTACCTCTCCCTCTTCTATCAGCCACTACACACACATTAATCCTCACAGATAATCCCCCATCTTGCCTTTTTTTCAGCAAGCCATCAGCAGCAGCCGTGGCAACATTTGCTGCCGCCATATCTTCTTCAGCCATGTTGTTGGCCTTCCTCTCCCCCTACTTTTAATCTTACCACCCACATCCATTCTCTTTCATAAACTTGAGAGTTACTGATTCAGTACGTGAATGGACAAGTTGCCCACCAAGACATTAAGTAACTTGGTGGTGGGATGAGGGTGTAGTAGCTGCACTTAAGAAGAGAAGGCTTTTCCGGGAATGAAAGAAGGTAACGAAGAGGAATACTTGGCTATCAAGCGTAGGGCTAGAGAAGAGGTTTGCAGGGAGAAGTCTGAGTCATTGAGACTTTTACTTGATAACCTAAATCGCGTGGAAAGGAAAAATATGATATTTAAGGTGGCAAATAATGAAGACGGAGAATAGTGAGCAGTGTGTGATGAATGATCAAGGAAGGGTAATGGTGAACAGTGGGGTTATTAAAGACACATGAAGAAAGCATTACAGCCAGTTGCTGAATGTGGACTTTGGCTGGGACAGGGAGGGTTAGGAGCCAGAAGAGTCAGTGTTTGGCCCTTGGCCTTTGATTGACGCTGCTACTGTGAGCGAAGCAATAGGCAGGAGGCAGGTGGGGAAGTCAACAGGTGTGTCTCGGTTGACTGCTGAAATGTTGAAAACCTCAGGAGATATAGGAGTGAGGTTAGTCACTGACCTGATAAATACGATTATAAATGAGTCTGTTATCCCAGATGATTGGCTTAAGAGTGTCATTGTAATCCATATAAGGCGAGGAGTAATGTCCTGAAAAGAGGAAATTATAGAGGCATAAAGCTTTCAGACCAGATAATGAAGGTAATGGAGAGAGTTCTAGAAGGTATGATTAGAGAATGAGTGAATATTGATGAGATGCAGTTTGGGTTTATGCCAGGCAGAGGAACCACTGAGTCCATATTCATTGTTTGACAGCTTCAGGAAAAATATGTAGGAGAGAAAAGCAAACTGTACTTTGTTTTTGTTGACTTAGAGAGGGTCTTTGACAGAGTCCCAAAGAGAGGTTGTGAAGTGGGCAATGAGAAAGACTGGGATCGACGAGTGGCTGGTTAGGGTGGTTATGGCCATGTATGTGGATGTTCACACCCAGGTAAGGACGAACTGAAATTTGAGTGTTAAGTTGTCCGTGAATGTTGGTGTGCACCAGGGGTCATTTTTGAGCCCCTTGTTGTTTATCCTGGTACTTGAAGCCCTCTCACGTGACTTTAGAAATGGACTCCCATTGGAGATTATGAATGCTGATGATTTGGTGTTGATTGCAGAGAATGAAAGAGAAACGGAAGAAAGATTTGGAAGTGGAGAGATGGTATGAGGCACGAGGGCTTAAGAGTAAATACAGATAAAACAAAAGTGATGGTATCTGGGGCTGGTGGTGGTACTGTCAAAAAAGTGGGAGAGTGGCCATGTGCTATTTGCCACAAGGGCTTGGGAAGTAATTCCATCTTGTGAAGTGTCTGTGATAAAGTGGGTGTATAAGAGATGTAGTGGTGTTAGAGATAGACAGCAAGATAATGCTGATTTCATGTGTGCAGTGTGTCGGGGAGAGCAGGTGGAGATTGTCAAGCATAAAAGGAATGAACTTGCTAGTGAGTCTCTTGAGTGTATGGAAGAATTTTGTTATTTGAGAGACATGTTATGTGCTGTGGAGCTAGCTCTGTGGCTAGAGTGAGCAGCGGTTGGACAAAGTTCCAGGAGTTGTTGCCTCACCAGACATTGAGAGGGCTCTTCCTCCGTGTTAAGGGATCTTTGTATGCAGCATGTGTTAGGAGTGTAAGGCTGTATGGCAGTGACTTGGGCAGTAAAGAAAGAAGATATTTGCAGGCTCAAACGTACAGAAATGATGATTAGGTGGATGTGCAGTGCATCCCTGAGTGTAATTCCTGGGGGTGGGGGGTAGATTTACAATGGAAGAGTTGAGGGGTAGGATGGGACTGGAGTGTATTGGTGTTGTGATGAGGTGAGGTGGACTGAGATTGTTTATGCATGTGGAGAGGATGGGGGATGATAATTGGGTGCAGAAAGAAAGAACTGTTAATGTTAGGGGTAGGGTTGCAAGAGGCTGACCGAAAAAGACCTGGGACGAGGTCACTGAGTGTGACCTGAGGGATAAGGGACTGAATAGAGAAGTTGCCAGAGATCGAGCAGCATGGACAGCCGCCATTAGGTGACCAAGGCCGACTCAAGCAAGCATGTTGGAGCCTTCAAAAACGAACGAACCAATCTCCTCCGTTCTGTCAGTTCACTTATTTTCGTCTAGGTTACTTCTTCTTTCTCATGCAACTCGCTCCCGTACTCTCCAATAGTCACCCAAGTTTCTCATCCTAGTTCTCTGTCCTCCCTTCCTTGTTTATCTCTCTTTCTTTCAGATACCCCATTTACCTCATCATCAACATCATGATCATCAGCACCAACTTGGTATGCGCATCTCACCTGCTCTCCTACCATTTCCTCAACCTTGTTCATAGCCTGCCCATCCTTCTTCACCCAACCACCCCACTCTCTCGTACTCTTCCCTATAGTCGGTCTCTTACCTTCCATTCCCTCTGGGCAGTACTCTGAGCGCTAAATTATGGGAAAGATTAAACAAATACACGCCCTTGTACGCTCAGCAGTCGAAAAAAAGATGGAACTTTTACTAAGTTGCGTTTTTTCCCATTACATTAAGGAAGGGACAAAAATAGTGTTGGGGAATGCTAGGGGTGGAACGGGGGTGTGCAGGAAGGAGGGTGAAGGGGAGTGAGGGAAGAGCGAAGGAGTGTGGAAGGGTGAGGTAAAAGAAGGAAAGGAATCGGGGGAAGCAAGGTAGAGTGGGATGGGAAATTAGACTGAAAGAAAGAGTGTGTTAAAGATGAGCTTTGGAGAGAGAGAGAGAGAGAGAGAGAGAGAGAGAGAGAGAGAGAGACTACTGCGTGTTTATGATGCCTGTGAAAATAGTGTTAAATGATCATAATGGTGAGGTAAAGTGAAGAGCGGATGGTCATAGTAATTTACCTGATGGTGATGACATGTTACAGGTGGGGGAGGGGGAGTGATCCGTCTTATACTGTTAATGCCGATGATATTGGTTCTGGTGATGGTGATAATAAAGTGACGGACAGAGTGTTAATGATGCTAATGCTGGTGACGATCTAAAGTGATGGAATGCTGCTGATGATGATAGTGGTAATGATGCTATGCTGATGCTGGTGATGATCTAAAATGAAGGAATGTTGCTGCTGATGATAGTGGTAATGATGCTATGCTGATGCTGGTGATGATCTAAAATGAAGGAATGCTGCTGTTGATGATAGTGGTAATGATACTATGCTGATGCTGGTGATGATAGTGGTAATGATGATATGCTGATGCTGGTGATGATCTAAAATGAAGGAATGCTGCTGTTGATAGTAGTGGTAATGATGCTATGCTGATGCTGGTGATGATCTAGAATGAAGGAATGTTGCTGTTGATGATAGTGGTAATGATGCTGATGCTGGTGATGATATAAAGTGAAGGAATGATGCTGCTGATGATAGTGGTAATGATGCTGATGCTGGTGATGATCTAGAATAAAAGAATGATGCTGATGATGATAGTGGTAATGATGCTGATGCTGGTGATGATATAAAGTGAAGGAATGATGCTGATGATGATAGTGGTAATGATGCTGATGATGATAGTGGTAATCATGCTGCCGATGATAGTGGTAATCATGCTGATGCTGGTGATGATATAAGGCGAAGGAATGTTGCTGATGATGACAGTGGTAATCATGCTGATGATGATAGTGGTAATCATGCTGATGATGATAGTGGTAATCATGCTGATGATGATAGTGGTAATCATGCTGATGATGATAGTGGTAATCATGCTGATGATGATAGTGGTAATCATGCTGATGATGACAGTGGTAATCATGCTGATGATGATAGTGGTAATCATGCTGATGCTGGTGATGATATAAAGTGGAGGAATGATGCTGATGATGATAGTGGTAATGATGCTGATGATGATAGTGGTAATCATGCTGCCGATGATAGTGGTAATCATGCTGATGCTGGTGATGATATAAGGCGAAGGAATGTTGCTAATGATGATAGTGGTAATCATGCTGATGATGATAGTGGTAATCATGCTGATGATGATAGTGGTAATCATGCTGATGATGACAGTGGTAATCATGCTGATGATGATAGTGGTAATCATGCTGATGATGACAGTGGTAATCATGCTGATGATGATAGTGGTAATCATGCTGATGATGATAGTGGTAATCATGCTGATGATGATAGTGGTAATCATGCTGATGATGATAGTGGTAATCATGCTGATGATGACAGTGGTAATCATGCTGATGATGATAGTGGTAATCATGCTGATGCTGGTGGTGATATAAAGTGAAGGAATGATGTTGATGATGATAGTGATAATGATGCTGATGCTGGTGATGATATAAAGTGAATGAGAGGAGGGTGTTGATGATGATAGTTGTGATGATGCTGATGTCGGTAATAATATAAAGTGAGGAGAGGAGTGATGTTATGACGATAATGATAATGATGTTGATGCTGGTGATGATATAAAGTGAAGGAGAGGAGTGATGTTGATGATGATGGTGGTAATGTTGTTGGTGATGGCGATGATAATGTGAGGAGAGGAGTGATTATGATGGTAGTGGTAATGATGCTGATGTTGGCAATAACATAAAGTGAGGAGAAGTGTGATGATGATGACAGTGGTAATGATGATGACGATGGTAAGGTAATAAAGAAAGGGAAGGAGCGATGTTATGACGATAATGGTAATGATGTTGATGCTGGTGATGATATAAAGTGAGGAAGAGTGATGTCGATGTTGATGACTGTGGTAATAATGAGAATCGTAATAACAAAATGATGAGGCGAGTGATGCGTGTTTCCATCTGATGGCCTGTCACTCACGTTGTCAGGTGAGGATAAATTACAGGGTCGATGTAACTGAATATGACATGGTAATTAACGCAGCCAATTGTCCAACAGTTCAGACGTCATTGCCAAATATTGCGTCAAACTGCACCGCCGCCATGTCCACAGCTGTGCCGCCTGCTGGGGCAAAATGAGTTCCCTCTTGTTTATCTATTTGCTTGTTGAGTAGTATTTGTGTTTTTTTTTTTTTTTTATGCACTGCATGGTTATAAATGAGGTGAGTTGTTTATCTCTGTGTTTTATCGATGGTTAACTATAAACACATTGTGCTGTTTATATGTTTGTTTGATTGATGTTATGGCTATGAATGATTTGTGCTAATAGATATATTTGTTTTATGGATGGTATGGCTATAAATGAGTTGTGTTGTTTATATGTTTTATGGATGGTATGGCTATAAACGAGTTGTGTTGTTTATATATTGTATGGATGATATGGTTATATATGAGCTGTGCTGTTTATATGTTGTATTGATGGTATGGTTATATATGAGCTGTGCTGTTAAATGTATTTGTTTTGTGGATAGCATGGCTAAAATAATACGTGTTGTGTTGTTTATACCGTATGTTTTTTAACGGTTGGTATGGCTGTATATGAATCCTATTCTCTCTCTCTCTCTCTCTCTCTCTCTCTCTCTCTCTCTCTCTCTCTCTCTCTCAGCTAATCACACAGCTCAGCTGGCAAGTCGTTACCATTCTCCATGATTCAGTTAATGATGTCCTTATTAATGAGAGCCAATTATTGGTGACTGCTGTAAATGCAAATAATAATTACGGCAGAAAGGTAATATTATTGGTGGCAAAAATGTAATTACTGATGCTAGAATAAAAATAATTATTTATGATGTCACGGGCAATTAGGGATAGTGGCACGTATGTAATTATGGATGGTGTCATAAAAGTAATTACTGTTGGTGGGAGAAAGGTAATTACTGATGGTGGCACAAATGTAATTACTGATCGTGAAACAAAGGGAACGACTGATGGTGGCACTAAGGTAATTATTGATGGTGACACTAAGTGATTATTGATGGCTGCATGAAAGTAATTGTTGAGGGTGGCAGGGTGGCACAAAAGCAATTATTGACGGTGGCACAACGGTAATTTTGAAATGGCACAAAGGAACTTATTGACTGTAGCATAAAGCAATTACTGATGATGGTACAAATGGAATTAATGATACTGGTAAAAAGGTAATTACACTAGTAAATAATGACAGTGCTAATGAACACAAAATTAATTTGTTGATACTGGTAAAAATGTATTTATTAATAATGGCACTTTAGTAATTACTGATGATGATGATGCATCAAAATATGAAGACTTAATTTTTGTATAATTAAGCTACGGCCAGCATTGGGCTTAAGGGGTAAGATAATTAGTTCTTCTTTTTAGCGATAGCAGGGATATCTCTTGAATAATTTCCTGCACCCCAAAGCATTAACACATAATATTTGTATACTGGAATATCCACACAGTCGTACGTATATTTTAATAGCCATATATGTATATATATATATATATATATATATATATATATATATATATATATATATATATATATATATATATACATATCCATACACAAACAATGCACACACTGACCTGAACAATTACGCAACGGACAGACATGCGAGGCATATGATATGTACAGTATATTTGTTGATATATTAATACTTAAAAACATATGCAAAAAATACATTAACACTAATAAGCACATTTCCAAAGGGATCCATTTACACACACACACACACACACACACACACAGAAGCATACACATACTAATGTATATAAAAAAAAAAACTGTTCCTTACAAGCAGGAACAAATGTATTGTACTGCATCTCTCTCTCTCTCTCTCTCTCTCTCTCTCTCTCTCTCTCTCTCTCTCTCTCTCTCTCTCTCTCTCTCTCTCTCTCTCTCTCTCTCTCTCTCTCTCTCTCTCTCTCTCTCTCTCTCTCTCTCTCTCTCTTTGTTTATCTATCTATCTATCTCTCAGCTAATCACACAACTGGCAGTCATTACAAATCTCCATCATTCAGTTAATGGCAATCCTAATTAGTATTGGTGGGATCTAATTGTTTGTGGCTGACCTAGAATACAGTTACTAATGCTTGATCTAATGTTGTTATTGATGTCTGCGGAAAGTTTCATGTTGATGATAATACATGTGGATATTGTCGGAGGCAGACTCTTATTAACATTCTCAGATATTCCTCCATCTTCTTTTTCCATCTCCTTCTTTGACTACCTAGACTTCTTTCAGAAATCATTATCAGCAACAACAAAGGAAGTACATATTGTCATCATATTCTCTTCAGCAATGTTCCTGCTTGTAATATTACCACACATATTACCACATCATGCTGTCCTATACTCCTCCGATCTGTTTGTCCGTCTCTATCTTGGTCTAGTTCTAAGTCGTCTCCCAGTCAACTCACTAGCGTCTATTTTCCCTTATTCAGCCTAATGCCTCATACCAGTTCTTGGCCCTCTTTTCCTTCCAACTATCCCACTGAACTTCTCCCCCCCCCTCATCATCATCATCATCATCATCATCATCATCATCATCATCATCTAGGTATGCTCTTCTCATATGCGTTCCTACCATTTCCCAACCTTGGTCTTAGTCTACCCATCAGTCTTCATCCAGCCACCCCGCTCTCTCATACTCTCCCCAGTATTCAATCTCTTACCCTGCATTCCCTCGGGACAGTACTCTGAGCGCTAAGTTATGGGAAAGATAAAACAAATACACGCCCTCGTACGCTCAGCAGTCGGTAAAGAGATGGGGCTTTTTGTGAGTTGCGTCTTTTCCCATTACATTAAGGGAGGGACAAAAATAGTGCTGGGGAGTGCTGGGGATGGAACAGGTGTGGAGGAAGGAGGGAGAAGGGGAGTGAAGGAAGAGGGAGGGAGTGTGGAAGGGTGAGGTAAATGAAAGAAAGGAATCGGGGGAAGCAAAGTAGAATGGCGTGAGATATTATGGTGAAAGAAAGAGGGTGATCAGGAGGGGCTCTGGCGAGAGAGAGAGAGAGAGAGAGAGAGAGACAGACAGACAGACAGACAGACAAACAGACAGACAGAGAGAAATGGAGACTAATGATGAGGAATGGGACCTTGAGGGAAGGGTAGGATATTAAAAGGGAGGAGAGAGGAGGGGAACAAGGTTGGGGAAAGAGGAGCAGGTTTCATAAGAGAGGAGGTGGAAGGGTAGGGGAAGTTAGGGGACGTGGTAGGTTATGGATGAAATGGATAATGAAGATGAAAGAAAATAAAATATCAGGAGAAGGTGGACTGATTCTCTCTCTCTCTCTCTCTCTCTCTCTCTCTCTCTCTCTCTCTCTCTCTCTCTCTCTCTCTCTCTCTCTCTCTCTCTCTCTCTCTCTCTTCGGAAGTGGTTGTTACTTAAAGTGTTCCTAACCTAGTAGGGTTCCAAGCACCCCTCTATTATTAACAACGGTATTATATTAGCACGGCTTATTATTATTATTGTTATTATTATTATTATTATTATTATTATTATTATTATTATTATTATTATTATTATTTTAGTCTTCCACACACGTTTCACTTTGACGTCATTCGTTCATTTTCTCACAAATGCACGATAAACGTGGCATACGGTAATTGTTCCTCTGCCAAAAAACTCCGGACCTCTTTTCCTTTCATGGATTTAATCTTCCCATACTTTTTAATACAGCTCTTGCCGACATTACAGATAGATAAACATCAAACAAAATGTTTTGAAATGAGGGAAATTGTTACGTATGGTTTACTGCATGTTTAAAGGCCATAAAAATATTTTTTAACATTCTTCTTTCAAATAGCATTATGGTTCCTGTGACCTAGGATACAAGTATATCAAATGTAGGCTTCCCTTCTCATAACTGTGTCCTAGTATATTTTGAAAGAGCTTTGTTCCAGCTGTCTTGACAATACATAAACATGGGATGAAGGACGCTGGTGTTGGTGGTGGTGTTGCTGTCGCGAACAGTAATGATGCTGATGAAACACACCTAAAATGTTGGGCAGATTAGTGCTTGTTTATACTGTAATGATTATTGTGTAAAAATGATTAAGTTATAAGGTGTGTGCTGCATAATGACGATGTGATGATGATGATGATGATGATGATGATACGTGGCGAGGGAAACAGTAACCTGTTTTGTGATGATGGCGTTGATGCTGTTGCTGATGCTACGGATGGTAATAATAATGATACTTGTAATAATGATGAGGGTGACATAACGAGAGGGAGAGATTGGTTCATTTTATAATGACGATACTGATGAGTGATGACACTGGTAACGATGATGTGATTCTCTAAAGGAAGGAAGAGTGTGGTCCATTTTATGACTATGACGGTGATAGTATTGATATAACTATTTCCATGATGGTAACAATGCTTCTTAAGACGATGTTTTATATCCATCCATCTATCTGTCTATCTATAAATATATATATATATATATATATATATATATATATATATACCTAGGCTGCTTCCCCCAAGGAAAGGGAGGTAGCCGAGACAGGACGACACACTCCCCATTTACTCATCCATTCAAACACATTCATTCGCATCTTAGCCCCAAAGGGGAGAACGGACAGATCCTCACCGCACCACACCGCACAAGGGTCAACTGCGCAATGCAATCAGCGACATCCGCAGCAGGGCCCGACAGCAGAACTGGTTTACCCCTGCCACATCATAACAGACCCATCCCCTTACCCGCACGTGACCTGACTAGCTGATCAGACCAAATGCGGGAGAATATCCCCTCAGGGCTGCGTCATCACTTATTCATTCACAATTTCTTTCCATTTATTTCTGTCACGCACAGCCACTCTTCCTTGCTCAACAGACATCCCTCTCGCATCCAGCGCTCTCTTCACACTGTCCATCCATCCTATTCGTAGTCTCCCTCTCAGCCTTACACCTCTCACATCAGATCTAGTTATCTTTTTCACCAATCGCTCATTATCCATATTCTCCATATGCCCAAACCATCGCAACACCCTCTGCTCAACTCTACCAGCCATCTCCCGAACAACTCCAGTTCTCCTTCGCACTTCATCATTTCGCACCCGATCCATACACGTCACTCCACACATACTCCTCAGACACCTCATCTCCATTACATTCAAACTTTTCCTCTCTGCTACACCCATATTCCATGTTTCAGCCCCATATAACGCAGTCGGTACCACAGCACCCTCATACAGCCTTCTCTTTACATCCATTCTAAGCGAACGACATCTAAACACTTTTTTCATTCCTCCCAGCACCTTTCCTACTTCATTTATTCTAAACTTCACTTCTGCATCTATTCTTCCATCCACAGCAACATGTGACCCTAGATATTTAAAACAATCTACCTCCTCAAGCAACTCACCATTCAAAACTATATTCATCCCCCTACCATCTATCAACCTCGTACACTTCATCACTTTACTCTTATTCTCATTTACTTTCAATTTCCTCCTTTCACACACCCTTCCAAACTCCTCTACCAACTGTCTCAATCTCTCCTCTGAATCAGTCACCAGTGCAGTATCATCTGCAAACAGCAGCTGCTTCAGATTCCACTCTCCACCATCAACATTCACCAGACTCAGACTTCCACCTAAAACTCTTGCATTCACCTCCCTTACAACATCATCCATGTAAATATTAAACAACCAAGGCGACATCATACATCCCTGTCACAGCCCCACTCTCACGGGAAACCAATCACTCATAGCATTTGCCACTCTTACACATGCTCTACTATTTACATAAAAACTTTTCACCCCTTTTAGTAACCTACCATCAAGTCCATACAATCTTAAAACAGTCCACAAAGCCTCCCTATCAATTCTATCATACGCTTTCTCTAAATCCATAAATGCCCAAAACACATCCTTGCCTTTCGCTAAATACTTTTCACACACTTGTCTCACAGCAAACACCTGATCAACACATCCCCTCCCTCTCCTAAAGCCACACTGCTCATCACCAATCACTCCCTCTGTACCCTCTCTAACTCTCATAATTAACACTCTACCATACACCTTACCTACAACACTCAACAGACTTATACCCCTAAAGCTAGTACATTCATACTTATCACCCTTGCCTTAATACAACGGGACCACACAAGCACTTGCCCAGTCAATTGGCACCATACCTTTCTCAAAGCACACATTCAACAATCTTACTAACCAGTCAACAATAGTCATTCCACCACCCTTCAGGCATTCCATAGCACACCCATCCATACCTGCAGCTTTCCCTGTTTTTATCTCCTTTACTGCCTTCTCCACTTCCTCCTTCGTGATCAAAGAATCATTCACCTCTCCCAAACACATTTATTCCTTGCACCCTTCCATCCTCCACAATCTCAGCCACTCTTTCCTCCTCTACATTTAACAATCTTTCAAAATACTCTGCCCATCTCTTCCTTACTGCATCCATCTCAATTAACATCCTTCCATCCACTGCTTTTACTCGTTCTTCCTTCCCAGATTCTCCCTTTCGCACCCTTTTCACCTCCTTCCAAAACATTTTCTTATTCTGTTGAAAATTCTCTGTCAGCCGCCTACCCCACCTCTCATCTGCTGCCACTTTAGCATCACGCACAGCCCTTCTCGATCTATTCCTCTTCTCCTTATACCTTTCATATGACATCATATCCTTCCTCTGCAGCCACACTTCATATGCACGTCTCTTCTCAGCCACAGCCATACTTACTTCCTCGCACCACCATTCACTTCCTTTTCTTACACTACCACCCACACGTCTCACACCACACACCTCTTCTGCATGCCCCACCACAGCACTCTTAAACAACTGCCATTCCTCCTCCATGCTGCCATTTTCCCGATCTTTCACTGCGTTCCACTCATCTTTCAATTTCTCCTGATACTCTATCTTTTTCTCTCTTTTATCCAACTCACTCACTTTCAAAACCTCCCTGCCACACCTAACCCTCCTAGCTCTCACCCATCTCTTACCTACTCTTAACTTAACCAGGTAGCGGTCAGACATACGTCCACCCTCCCCTCTCAGAACTCTCACATCCAACAATCTTCCTATTACATTCCTAGACACAACCACATAGTCCATCAAAGCTCTATCAACAACCCTTCCACCCTCCTGTCTCACCCATGTATACTTATAAATATCTTTCTTCTCAAACAGGGTATTCCCTATCACCATCTCTCGCTCAACACACATCGCTATCATTCGTTCCCCATTTTCATTTCTTCCAGGCACACCATGCATACCAACTACGCCTTCAACTGCTACATTTCCCACTCTAGCATTCAAATCTCCCATCATTACCACATTCACATTCGCTCCAAAACTCTGCAGACACTCATCAACATCATTCCAGAAAGACTCCCTCTCTTCTTCATCCCTTTCACTACCAGGCCCATATGCACTCACAAACACCCACAACTCACGTTCAAATTTCGCTTTCACCCACATCAGTCTCGATGACACCTCCTTCCATTCAATCACACATTGCTGTACTTCCGGACTCACTAACAAGGCCACACCTTCTCTTGCCCTTCCTCTATCAACACCTGACAATCTTCCATTCACACTTCCAAACATAGACTCCCCCTTCCCTTTCATCTTCGTTTCACTCAAAGCTAACACATCCGACTTTCTTCTCACAAACATTCTCCCAATCTCCTCCCTTTTAGCCTCAATCGTACTACATCCACGCACATTCATAGACCCAATCTTCAGGGTACGGGGATAACTCCATCCCCCATCCCTTTCTCTGGCCTGTCTCTTTTTATTAACTAAAAAACAGAGGAGGGGGTCCCTAGTCCCCTCACCCCGCCCCTTTTAGTCGCCTTTTACGACACGCAGGGGATACGGTGGCAGTATTCTTCCTAACACAACCTAACACAACCTGGCCGCAGAGTAGTAGTACCACTCCATAGTGCGGCCAGGTTGTGTCCCCCCCGCCACAGGGGTGTGTGTATATATATATATATATATATATATATATATATATATATATATTTATATATATGTATGTATGAGAGGGGGAGAGAGAGAGAGAGAGAGAGAGAGAGAGACTAATGGTGATCTAAAATGAAGAGCGGATGATTGTGGTAATTAAAATGATGCTGATGACATGTAAAGTGTGTGGAGGGGGGGGTTAGCGATACGTCTTATGGTGCTAATGCCGATGATAGTGGCTCTGATATTGGTGGTGATATTGTTGCTGATCCTGGTGATGATATAATGTGAGGAAAGGGGTGATGTTGATGTTGATAGTGGTGGTGTTGATGCTGGTGATGATAATATTTTGAGGAGTGATGATGATGACAGTGGTAATGATGTTGATGCTGGTAATATAATAAAGAAAGGGAAGTAGTGATGTTTTGATGATATTGGTAATGATGTTGATGCTGGTGATGATATAAAGTGAGGAAGAGTGATGTCGATGTTGATGATAGTGGTAATAATGAGAGTCGTGATGACAAAGTGATGGAGCGAGTGATGTGTATTTCCATCCGATGGCCTGTCATTACGCCGTCAGGTGAGGATATATTACAGGGTCGATGTAACTGAATATAACTTTGTAATTAACACAGCAATTGTCCAGCATTTCAGACGTCATTGCCAAATATTGCGTCAAACTGCACCGCCGCCATGTCCACAGCTGTGCCGTCTGCTGGGGCAAAATGAGCCTCTTGTTTATCTGTGTGCTTGACGAATATTATTTATGTTTTTTATTTGGTGCACTGCATGGTTCTGAGGTGAGTTGATTGTCTGTGTGTCTTATAGTTGGTAAGTCATAAACACGTTGTGCTATTTACATGTTTGATGTTATGACTATAAATAATTTGTGCTAATTGATGTATTTGTTATATGGATGATATGGCTATAAACAAGTTGTGCTGTTCATATGTTTTATGGATGGTATGGCTATAAATGAGTTGTGCTGTTTATATGTTGTGGATGGTATGGCTATAAATGAGCTGTGTTGTTTATATGTTTTATGGATGGTATGGCTATAAATGAGTTGTGTTGTTTATATGTTTTATGGATGGTATGGCTATAAACGAGTTGTGCTGTTTATATGTTTTATGGATGGTATGGCTATAAACGAGTTGTGCTGTTTATATGTTTTATGGATGGTATGGCTATAAATGAGTTGTGCTGTTTATATGTTTTATGGATGGTATGGCTATAAACGAGTTGTGCTGTTTATATGTTTTATGGATGGTATGGTTATATATGAGCTGTGCTGATTTTTTACATTTGTTTGGTAGACTGCATGGCTATAAAAATATGTGTTGTATTGTTTATATGTTTTTATAACGGATGGAATGACTGCATATGAGTTCTGTTCTTTATCAGTGTGAGGGCTGGCATGGCTGCATGTCAGTTCTGCTGCTTATTTGTTTGCTTAATGACATTCAGTGCGTGATTCTGTCGGGTAGGTTAACTGATTCGCTAGTGTTATTTTTGCTAATTTTTGCATCCAGTAGACTGTTTTATTTTACCCAGGAGTAGCCGTGGGGTTAATTATTGCTCTCCTTAACCTACTGGAATGGCGTCTAATAACTTGAAGCTAATAAAATAGGTCATCGTAATGAAGAAGTAAGAGCTCCAGCCAGAGTGATGGCCGTGTGATGTTCATGTTTGGTTACAATGTTCAAAAATTACTGATTATGTAACGCCATAAAGGGGCATAGGCTGGTCATGTATCATAAATGTTGTGAACTGCGGTACCCCAGCCTCTGATTCTCAACACTCTGAGTGTGGGTTTATGGGAATAGTTTTTACCGTTAAAGTGTAATTATAAACAACTACAACAGCCTTACTGTACAAGCTGTCCCTTCCAAAATCAAGACATTTTTATTTCGAAATGTTTAGATACAATGCCGTTTATCTCTTCAAAATGTTAACTTCATAGTTCAGTTTAGTTTTTTTCTGCCTCCAGGAGACTTCACTGAGCTTTACAAGTTTGATTACAAACTATAGGAGTTAAATATAGCCTACATGAACCTTTGATTCTAAGAGGCCCTTTATCTGAATAAAAACGTCAACTGGTGTTAACACATCTTTAAAATACGTCACCAGATCCAGCGAGTTACAAGATTGGAGGTCTTAGGCAGTGGAAAAGCAGGCTGTATGGAAAAAATGCCAAATTGCAAAACTTGGCACCAAGTGCACGATTCTTATGAATTCCCTCTCCGCTCCTTTGCTACGTTGATGTTTTTAGCTATTATGTCATAGTTATTAGCTTCTCCCATACAATTGTATTAAGTCTTAGGAAAGTATTTTTTATTGAAGGGATATAAAAAACGCTCAAACTGGGGAGGAAAATTTCTCATCGATTGACTACAGTGGGAGAAAGTCAGCTTATAGAAATATATATATATTTTTTTGTTCCTCCATTGCTCTGAAGCGTTTTGGCCAAGGGATTATTTTTTCTATGTCATGTAAGGAACAACTCCTTCACGACAAGAACATCTTACTTATTTCCCGCGTGCTGATACCAAGCCATAATCCTGAGCTTAGCGCATCCAACTAGTAGCTTATTGAAGGCTATAAATAACCACTATAGTTCGAAAACTCAGTCATTTCATGAAGAACATCCTTGATAGTTAGGAAGAATATTAAGGAAGGGTGCCACCGCGTTAAATGTACTAACATTAACAAGCGCGGATTCCTGTGATCTGAAACATATTCTTTAGAAAAAGAATATACACCATCTTACTGAACGGGTTGATGCCATGAGTTTATGTGACGAGTGAACTTTGCTGCAGACATCAAAAACTTTTCAGTCGACATTCTTTGTGTTACTGTTACTCTTCTTTAGCCTTCTCTCTCTCTCTCACACCTCTGTCTGTTTGTTTGCCTGTTACACACACACACACACACACACACACACACACACACACACACACACACACACACTTCCACATGCACGCTCACACGTTCCCTCATGCCTTCCCCCAGTCACTCTCTCCCGTATAATGACTCACTTCCCTTTCTTTTCATTTCCTCCTCTGTCTTCACCCATTTCCTTCTCTGGTCACCTTCCTCTCTCTCCGTCTTCTTCCTCTCTTCCCTTCACGTCTCTATCTCTTTCCATCCCCCTCTCCATCCCCCCTCTTCCTTTCCCTCTCACTGAACCAGTCATACTTTCAAAGCCACCTCTACTATCCGCCCCACCTTCTTTACCTCTTCCTTGTGAGAGACTTCCTACATAAGATGTCTTTTAAAATCATTCGTGGATGGCCGGAATGCAGTATAAATGTCCTCCACACAGTTGTTGCTGTTGTTATTGCTAGCTGGAGGCTGAAACTGCATTTCTCTTTCAGTCCAATAACCATCATTAGGTGGATGGGGAAGGGGGTGAAGATCATTTTTCCTTTTCAAACTGGAGAGACCTGTTAGATTATACCTGTGTTACCACATGAAGGCGACCCTCCCCAACACCTGTCATCATAGTGAAGAGGTTATTCATTATCTCCCCATCTGCCCCGCCTTCCCCTTTCTTTATCTCACTTTCTACCACCACTCTTTCAGCCTATTCCTTTCCTCATCCTCCTACCCATCCATCCCTCTTTCCATCCATCCCTCTTGTAATCAGTTTTCAGTATCTTGTCTATTCCCTCCCTCCCCCTCCCCTACTCTCCTACCTCCCACACCCACCCTCTTGCTCCTCCCTCTCATATTCCTTCTTTTCCCTTTCCCTCCATCCTCGCTTCTTATTGCTATTTCTTCCGCCCTCCGTCCAACCCTTCCCACATTCCCTTCCTATCCTTTCTCCCTCCCCCCCCCCCCGCTCTTGTCTCCTCTCTTTCATTCCCCCCCCCCTCCTCATTAACCCTTTTTCCCATCTTCCTCTTCCCATTTCTTCCTCTTTCCTCTCCCTCATTTCCCATTTGTCTCTTCTTTCCCTCCTCTCTTCCCTTTTCCCCTGCCAAATCCCGCACCTTTCCCACTTACCGCTCCCCTCTTCCCTCCTTCTCCCTCCACCTCACTATACCACAGCACACCACCCACACGACCATAATCATATGATCATCTCCCCACTTTCATTCTCCCCCATCCTCCCTCCTGAGCCCCCCATCTCCTACCTTCCCCTCTTCCTCACTGTCCCTTCATCATTTACTGTAATCAGTCAGTTTTCCCCCTCTTTTTTTCCTCTTTCCTTTTCCTTCCCTTTCTCTCCTCTGTTCTTTGTTTTTTGTACCCACCATTCTTCCATTTGTCCTTCCCCGTTCCCTTCCTTTCTTTTTTCATCTTCCACTTACTACCCACTCCACCATACAGTATCTTCCTAGTCCCACCAATCTCACTCCATCAGGCCCCTACGTTTTCATAATCATTCCCCCTCTCTCCTTACCTGCATCCCTCCCAACCCCCTCTTTACATTCACCTCTACTGTAATCACCCTTTTGTGCTATATCTGTCCCTTTGTTCTCTCCTCCCTTCCTCTTCTCCAGCCTTCGTCTCATTGTTGCCATCACTAATAATCCTTTTGTGCTATACCCGCTCCCTTCGCCTCGCCTTTCCTGCCTGTTTCCAACCCTTTCTATTTCACCTCCCCTTCCTTATCCCTCCAATCTACGCTTTTCCCCGCCCCTTTCCATCCTTCCTTCTTAATCTTGCCTTCCCAGCTTCCATCCTTTTCCCCTCCTCTTTCCCTAAGTGTACTTCCTCCTTTCTTAATACTCGCTGGTTAGAACTTTGGCAGAATTATTTTTTCTCTGAACAGTTAACCTCGTCATGGATCAATATATCTCTTGTACTCAGGATACTTCCTGTTTGCTTCTGTGTTCTAAGTACTCATTTGCACCTCCCATATCTTTTACCCCCTTTACTCCTTTTCTTTTTTCATTCTCTTTCCCACTTCCCTCCACGTTACCCATCATCATTCTGTCCTTTTCTCCTCCCCTTTCCTCTCGTCTCCCTACTCTCCCATTTTGCCCTTCCTTTCTCTTCTCTCCTTCCACTCTCTGTATCCCACATCCCTCCCTGTTTTAGACTTTCTGTCCTGCCTGGTCTCCCTCCCATCCTTCTTTTTCTTCTTCCTCCCGTTTTTCATCTTTCCATTTCTCATTATCCTACTTCTGCCACCTTTTTTCTCCAACTTCCCTCCACCCTCTCCTTCGCTTCCACTTCTTCAGTATCTCCTCTTCCATTCTTCTACTTTCAATTTTTAGTTCGCTTCTACCCTTTCATGTCTTATCTTTTACTTTTTCTAACCCGATATTCTGCCCTTTTATGCCCTACCTTTTTTTTCCTGTTTCTCCTCTTCATTCTGCTCCCCCCCTCTTGTTTATCATTTCTCTTTCTTCTTTCATTTCTCTTTCCATCTACTTTTTCTTTTACCCTTCCAATCCAAATTTTCTCCCTCCTCATTCTCTCCCTACTCCACATCTTTCCTTGCCTCCCTGTCCTCCTCCTGTACTATAATTCATCTTATATTATATTCTTTAGGTTGTGTTTCACTTTTCCCGTTCCCTTTCCTCTCTCTCTCTCTCTCTCTCTCTCTCTCTCTCTCTCTCTCTCTCTCTCTCTCTCTCTCTCTCTCTCTCTCTCTCTCTCTCTCTCAATCTGTCTATCTATCTCTCCGATTTTTTTCTTTCTAACCTCTTATCTGCCTCAAGAAATAAGTTCAGATGAAATAGAAAGGAAACAGGTGGGGCGAGGGAAGAAGAAGGAGGACATGGAGGAAAAGAGAGAGGGAAACAGGGCGAAGGAGAGTAGCAGAGGGAAGAAAGACGAGGGAGAGGGCGATGGTTAGAGGAGGAAGAAGAGGCAGAGTGAAAGTGTTTGGTGAAGGAGGAGGAAGAGGAGTAAATGGAAAGAAACTGAAGAAGATAGAGAGGCCAATCTGGAGGAAGAGGAGATATTGGAGAGAGAGAGAGAGAGAGAGAGAGAGAGAGAGAGAGAGAGAGATTGGCAGATGACATAGTATGACATATATAGTACCAGGCCAATTACCTCCCAGTCTCATTTTACCGTCCATTACATCATTCATTCATTCCCTCTCTCCTTCTCCCTCTCTCCGTTCCTACTTCTTTGCTCCTCCCTTCCTTTCCACCCCTCCCACCTGTGCTCACCTCTTGCCTCTTCTCTCAACTCCTTCGTTTTCTCTCGCTACATTTTATTTCCCTCATCTCCCCTTCCCATTACTTTCTTCCTCCACCTTCTCTTCCCCACACATCCCCTCTCCTGTCTCCCTTCAACCCCTACCTCCTCCTGCCCTTCACTTTATTGCTCTCTTTTTCTCTCTTCTGTCACCCTGTCCTCTTTAAATCCCTTACTTTCTACTTTGCCTCCCTCTTCTAATTTTTCTTCCTCTTCCTTATTTTATTTTCCTCCTCTCCTTCCTTTGCATCCTTCTTCACCTCCTCACCCCCCTCTTTCTCTCTTCCTCAACTCATCTCCCTCTTCTATCTTATCTTCTCACTTCCTTCTTTTCCTCCCTCACTGCATCCCTCCTTGTTTCCTCCTTTCCTCATTCCATCCCTCTCCTCCCTCCCTTTCCCCCAGCCCCTCCTCTATATCCATTAGCACCTTTTAATTTTATTCAATTCCTCCGCTCCTTCCTTCCTTTCCCATCTCTTCTCTTTTTTCTTTTCCCTCACCTTCTCCCCTCCCCGCTCCTAACCTTGCTTTCTTATTCAGTAAATCACAAAGAAACAATATGGTGCCTCACGAATGGAAACCAACAAATGCATCCCCGATATTATAAAAAGGCAACAAATTGCAACTTGAAAATTATCAACCAATAAGATTGACTTCAGTGATGTGCAAGTTGTTGGAAACTATTTTCAGATATATTTGTTTAGCACTTAAAACTAAATTACCTCATCAAAGATTCACAACACGGCTTTCAGAATAATCGCTCTTGCCTTACACATCTCTTGGATTTCTTCTACGATATATTCAATACATATGATGAAACCACATCTGTTGACATTGTATATCTCGATTTTTAAAAAGCATTTCCTAAAGTTCCCCATAAAAGACTGCTTCAGAAATTGAACGTGCATGGGTTCAGAGGCAGTGTGCTCGGGATGATGGAAAATTGGTTACAGAACATAAACAGAGGGTCATAACAAATGGTAAAGAATCAGACTGGAGAGATGTTACTAGTCGTGTGCCACAGGGTTCAGTATTGGGTCCTATCCTGTTTTTAATATACATATGTGATAGAAGTGAGGGTTTAATGTGTAAAATATCCAAATTTCCTGATGCTACAAAGATTGGAGACAGAGCAGACACATCTTTACAGAGGCATGCAATACAGAGTGACTTCGATCGACTGTTTAATTGGGGCCAAACCTGACAGATAGACTTTAGTATTGGAAATAGAAATGATAAAGCCAGTTACACCATGAACAATACTCAACTAAATAATGTCAGTCATGAGAAAGACTTAGGAATTAAAATAACAAATGATCTTAAACCAATCAAAGAGTGTACGGAGCCTGTTAAGAAAGCCAACAAATTAATCGGATTGAGAGGTAGAGCTTTCGAATATAAATCAGATATTATTATCCTCACCATTTATGACTCTCTAGTATGCCCTCTCTCAAAGTATTGTGTTCAGTTATGGTTACCTTATTACAAAAAAGACAGAGAAACTTGAGAGTACAATGAAGGCTGACCAAAATGATACCCAGATTGTGAAATAAGCTATATAATGAATTTCTAGAAGCCTTAACTAAGCTCAGGTTACGAGGAGATTTAATTCAAGTATTTAAAATATTCAAAGGACAAGATAACATGGCTACTGATAAATACTTCACAGTTGAGCACTTAAATTATACTAGAGGCAATGGACATGAAACAATTGACAAACGATTCCAGTCACATGAAGCTAAATATTTCTTCTTTAATAGAGCTGTAAATGCATGGAACAAATTGCCTCCCGATGTAGTAAACTGTGATACATTACAAACCTTTAAAGGTTGCTTGGACAAGTATCTGTCTCTGACCCCAGCTTAATATGTTTACTTCTGAATAATACATTTCTGTATATATAACCCCCCCTTTTTTTTTTCCTGAGCCCGTATGATAAAACCCGCAAAACAATATTGATAGATATTGTTGCATTAATATAACTTTCATTTTCAGTTAGGCAGTTTAGAATAAGATTTCCTTTCACTCTATCCTATGAAATTTCCATGACAGTTTACCTATGTTGCCTGGGATCGATCTTATTATTTGCTGCCGGCTTCAGCTGGAGGGTTTGGTGGGTGGGGGGGGGGCTTCTTGCTTTTCTATCCTTGTTTTTAACTGATAGAATAGTTTTGTTAGTTACAACCTTCCCTATACCAAACAACCACGGAAGGACCAACAGGTCTTTTTTTTTTTTTTTTTTTTTTATGTATCCGACTCTGGGCAAAGGCTGCAGGGCCTATTTCTCGGGGGCAGTGACCTATCCCAAGGCCCAGTAGTCCTCCTACACCTCCACATGTCACCACTTCGGCGCTAACACCCACCGTCCATATTGAATACATGCTAGGGCTGTCTCATACAGGACTGGTGTATTGGTATTAGCGGGGGTATTATTACGACATGTCGGTGGGTCATGTGGTAGATCAGGAAAGTCTGTTTTTTGGGAAATTCAAATCCTTAAACTGTTCCCTGCCCCAGCCGGGATTCGATCCTGGGTCCATTAGGACAGCAGGCCGCCTCTCTACCGATTCAGCCACGCCTCCCCCAACTGCTGTTTGCATTCCTTTGTATTCATTTGTACTTCCTTTCACCTCCGTCCCTCTCTTCCCTCTCCACTCCCTTTACTTGCCTTCTCCCTTCCTTCCTTCCTTTTTTCCTTCCCTGTCTTGCTGCCACCCCCCCCCCTTCCCTCTCTTTCTTCTGCCTCCTTCCCCTCATCCTTTCCACTCTCCTCCTCCCTTCCTTCCTCCTCCCATTTCCTTTTTCTGTTCTGTATTTGTCTATCATTCTGCATATCTATCTGTTTACCTGGCTGTCTATCTATCTGTCTATCTATTCATATTCATCTCTTTCTCTTTCTCTCTCTCTCTCTCTCTCTCTCTCTCTCTCTCTCTCTCTCTCTCTCTTTCATAATACTCCTTGTCCTCATTAATAATTTTCAACCCAGATTTGTTTCTCCCACTTCGAGGATATCTTTTGTGTGTTATTCTTACTACTTCCTGACGATTCTGTTCTGCTTTCGAAAAATTCCATTCAGTAAGAAAGGCCTTAGCAAAGAGGAATTTTTTTTTTTTTTATGCGCGGAAGAAGGAACCAAAGGCCATGAGCCCGCAGTAACAGTTCCCTCCAAGAGAAAAACAAAATATAAGAGAGAGCCAAATTCAAGATCCGATCATTTCCAGATGCCTGGACACATTGCGTTTGAAAAACTGGAGATCATAGGAAGTAGGAAACACAGACAGAGGGAGACAGTTCCAGAGCTGACCTGTTGCATAAATGAAGGACTGGGAGTAACGGTTAACTCTTGTATTAGAGAGTTGGACAGAAAAGGGATGAGAGTTTGCTGCTAGACGGGTGCTACGCGCCCGTCGTAGGGGTGGAGGAATGCATGCAGACAGTTCAGAGGAGCAGTGACCATTGAAGTAGAGGTAGAAAAGAGATAAAGATGCAACAGTGCGGTGAAGAGACAAAGGTTGAAGGGAGTCAGTAAGAGGAGGAGAGTTAATGAGGCGAAAAGCCTTTGACTCCACCCTATTGAGAAGAGCTGTATGTGGGGAGCCTCCCCACACATGAGAGTTGTACTCCACGCAGGGGCGGATAAAACCCTTGTATAGAGTCAACAACTGTGCAGGGGTAAAGAAGGAACAGAGTCGGCTTAGAACACCCAATCTCTTGGAAACAGATTTTACAAGAGATGTAATATGATCTATCCAAGACAAGTCCTGAGTAAATGAAACCCCAAGCATGTTCAAGGATGATGCAGGATTAAGCTGAATATCATCAAACATTAGTGGGTATACCTGTGGAAGATTTTGTCGGGTTGATAGGTGCAAAAACTGAGTCTTTGATGCATTAAAAACAACAAGATTATTTTTACCCCAGTTAGAGATATGAGCCAAGTCAGACATTAGGTGTGCCATAGCCTCATCCCTTGTTTGTTGAAGTAACTGCTGAGATGGGCGTTGCGGGAACCGAATGGAAAGATGAAGGGTGGAGTCATCAGCGTATGAGTGGATGGGGTTAGATGTACAGCTTAGAAGGTCATTGATGAATAAAAGGAAGAGAGTTGGTGATAGGACAGAACCCTGAGGAACACCACTGTTAATAGATCTAGGAGAAGAACGATGGCCGTCTACAACAACGGCTATAGAACGACCAGAATGGAAGCTAGAGATGAAGGCACAGATAGAAGGATAGAAACCGTAAGAGGGCAGTTTGGAAATTAAAGATTTATGCAAGACTCGATCGAAAGCCTTAGAGATGTCAAGTGCAATGGCAAAGCTTTCGCCAAAGTCCCGAAAGGAGGATGACCAGAAGTCTGAAAGGTAGGTGAGAAGATCGCAGGTGGAGCGTCCCTGACGAAACCCATACTGACGATCAGAAAGAAGGTTGTGATAGGAAAGATGCTTTAAAATTTTTCTATTAAGAACAGACTCGAAAACTTTTGAGATACAGGATGTTAAAGCAATTGGACGATAGTTAGAGGGTTGGGAATGGTCACCCTTCTTTGAGACTGGCTGAATGAGAGCAAACTTCCAGCAAGAAGGAAAGGTACAAGTTGACAGACAAAGATGAAAGAGTTTGCCTAGGCAGGGTGTAAGCACAGAAGCACAGTTCTTGAGAACAACAGGAGGGACTCCATCAGGCCCATATGCCTTATTAGTATTGAGGCCTGTGACAGCAGAAAATACATCAGCTGAAGAAATTTTAATGTCAGTCACGAAGAAGTCAGAGGGGGGAAGTGATGGAGGAACAGCACTGGAATCGTCTAAGGTGGAATTGGAGGAGAAAGTCTGTACAATGAGATCTGCTTTATCAGTAGAAGAAATAGCTACAGAGCCATCAGAGTAGAAAAGAGGAGGGAAGGATGATGAGGTAAAGTTGTTAGAAAGGTTTTTGGCAAGATGCCAGAAGGAGCGGGAAGAATTCGAGTTAGAGAGTTGAGAGCACTTAGTACGGATGAAATTATTTTTGGCAGAGTGAAGAACAGACTTAGCACGATTCCGGGCAGAAACGTATGAAGATGTGATTCAGGGGTGGGTTGGCTCCGGTACCTTTTATAGGCCCTCTCCTTGTTGCGGACAGCACTAGAACAAGCGTGATTAAACCAAGGCTTTCGTGCATTAGTCAAAGGATATGAGAAAGGAATGTATGCTTCCATGCCCGAAAGAATAACCTCTGTAATGCACAAGGCACACCCAGATGGCTCCCGGCCATGGAAGTAATAATCATTCCAGGGAAAATCAAAGAAGTACTGCCTGAGGGCCTCCCAGTCCGCAGCTCCGAAGTGCCACAGACGACGTTTCTTTGGAGGGTCCGCAAGCCGTACTGGAGCGATAGGACAGGTTAAGGTGATAAGGTTGTGATCGGAGGAGCCCAATGGAGAGAAAAGATTAACAGTGTAAGCAGAAGGATTAGTTGTAAGGAAGAGGTCAAGTATGTTGGAACTCTCTCCAAGGCGATTAGGGATACGGGTAGGGTGCTGTACAAGCTGCTTTAGGTCATTTAGGATAGAAAAGGTGTAGGCTTGTTCACCAGGTGGATCAGTGAAAGGAGAGGAGAGCCAAAGGTGGTGGTGAACATTGAAATCTCCTAGAATGGAGATTTCAGAGAAAGGAGAAATGGATAGAATGTGTTCCATCGTAGAAGTAAGATAGTCAAAGAATTTTTGATAGTCAGTAGAATTAGGAGATAAGTAAACAGCACAGATATATTTAGTCAGAGAATGACAGGAAAGCCGAAGCCAGAGTGTAGAGAATTCGGAAGAATCAAGTTCAGGAACACGAGAGCAAGGTAAGTTGTTGCGTATATATACACAACAGCCACCTTTGGCTTTGAAATGAGTATAGAGAAAGTAGGAGGATACAGAAAAGGGTTTGCTGTCAGTTGCCTCAGACAGCTGAGTCTCAGTTAGAAAAAGAAGGTGAGGTTTAGAGAAGGAGAGGTGGTGCTCAACAGAGCGAAAGTAAGAGGAAAGGCCACGAATGTTGCAGAAATGAAGAAGAAGAGAGTCAGACAGTGGTTCCAGGCATCTTGAGTCGTCATCGGGAGAGGGGCAGAAGGTGGGGGCATTTATGGTTCCCACCCCTGGGGTCTCCGAGGCTCTGTTATTTGATGGCATTTTTTCTTTTTAAATTTTGAAAAGGAAGTGTGATGTGTAATGTGCATGTAGTTTGGTGGTGATAGTTAGAGAAACTTGTATTGGAGAGCATGCTGGTCTACTCTTTGTGCTACTGAGACACTGAAAAAGTTCAGCAAAGGGGGATGGTCGGGACCTAATCCCGAGGGCTGATGAAACGGGAGCTCCAGCTCTCCCTATCATCAGCTTACCATCCACCTTGGGAGTACTGCCCTGCTCGACTGGTGCTACAGTCTACTCCACCCGTCTTAGCTTATTTTACAACAAACAATGATTGTGGTGTTGCTTCTCTCCTTTGTACCCTTTGCTCCATTCCTTCTCTCTTACCTTCCTTCCCTCCTCCCCACCCTCTTTCCGTACCTCCTTCCTTCATTCATTTCCTCCCTCACTCCCTCACTCCCTTTCCTCGTAAATTTCACTCTCTCTTTCGCCAATAGTCAGCATTTCTTCCTGTTTCTCTTGTCGATGCCAGACCTTTCATGCTTTCCTTCCTTCCTTCCAGTCATCCTTCATATATCTTTCCATGTATTCACACCAACCGTTTTTTCTCTCCTCCTTTGTTTATTTATTTATTTATTTATTTATTTATTTATTTACTTATTTTATTCATTGACTGATATATTTACTCATTTATCGGATTCTCTTGTTCATTAACATAAGTTTCGTTATTTATATATATTTTTTTAATGTTTAACATTCGTTCACTAATCCATACGGTCATACCTTCATTTAATATTTCATTCATTCACTCATTCTCTTTTTATTGTTTTTTTTATATCCATTCATAATTTTTTATACGTTTATTCCTACATCTTAAATTATTATCTTTCAATAGCTCTTAAATAAATGTAATTCATTTCATTTTTCATTCAGTTCCTCTTGTCTCTACCCTTTTCCTCCTCTCCTTCCTTCTTTGCATCATTTCTTTCCTTCGTCCATTTTCTCTCCCCTCACGGATTTCTCATTTTTTTCTCCCCCCCCCCTCCTCTGTACTAATAACATCATCATCGACATTGTTTTTATAATCAGATATTCCCCTGCTGCCTTTTCTGTCAGACATTCTATCCTTCCCTCCTCTCTCTCTCTCTCTCTCTCTCTCTCTCTCTCTCTCTCTCTCTCTCCTTCTTCCCATCCCTTCCGTCACGGGAAGTAGGGTGGAATGTCTCATACTTCCCTTCCCTCACTTCCTTCCTCCACTCTCCTCTCTTCCTCCTTTCCTCCCTTCTTTCATCTCCTACCTTCTGTCTGTCTGTCTGTCTCTGTCTCTGTCTGTCTCTGTCTGTCTGTCTGTCTGTCTGTCTCTCACTCTCTCTCTCTCTCTCTCTCTCTCTCTCTCTCTCTCTCTCTCTCTCTCTCTCTTCTTTCCCCTAAAATCCGTTTCTTCAGTTAATTTCCTTCTTGTTTATCTTCAAGTTTTCATATTATTCGTAATTACCATATGCTCTTTCCTGCTCCTCCTTCTTCTGCTCCTTTTTGCTTTCTCCTTGTCTTAAGGTTTTTAGTGTTTCTAACCAATATCTTTGTCTGTACTGATAGCTGTCATTCGGATTCTACTCATACTGAGTTACAACAAAGGAAGAACTTTGATTAATGCTCAAAATTCGAAAAAAAAAAAAAAAAAATGCAGAGATAAAAATGAAACAAAAAATATAGAATGTGGCTTCAAAGTTATGACGATAAAAAGAAGCAATATTTATCTCGTATGAAATATTGCTAAGGGCTGGGGAGAGAGAGCGTTGAGATATCATACTGTAAGCCATATAAATATTTATATAAAAACCGTAACAATGGTGAAGCTGGCATATGTTCTATTAATTACTAAGCAGTAGATTCGATCCGTACCTACCTACTCAACAGTACTTAATCATTCCACTTTTTGAAGTGCTCCCTAATTTGAATATAACCATTTGGCGGTACCAGTTCGTTGAAGGTTACAATTTTTTTTTTTTTTTTTTTTTACTTTGTAGGCTGTTTTCTTATTTCCTTATTTCCTTATTAGTTTATGTTATTTATGCACATTACGTCGGTGTAAAAGAGACATTAACAACACACGAAAGAAACAAAATATTAAGGTGTACGAAGATAATACCGGTACATAACTGAAGAGGAAGTATTAAGTAGCCTCGTTAGTCTGTGAGTACCCTATTTTCAGTTGTCCCAGCAATTACTTTTTATTCTTTTATTGTTCTAGTATGAGTCTAGACATTTGTAAACAGTGAGTCATATTTTACCTCGTGCGAGGCTTGGCTATCGTAGTCCGGAACACTAATCCTTTCAGTTGAGTGACGTCTTACTCATATCAGTGTGACCACTGACAGGTGATAATATTCAGCTTAAAGGGGGATCTTTTGCTCTGAATAATGAAAGCAGCATATGATCTCTCCAGTTTTAATGTCTCTGGAAAGCTGAATGAAATCTTCTGGAGACAGCAAGAATAAGGTAAAAATTATGTTACAGGAGTGAACTGATTATACTCGTAGGGTCATTTGTTGGTCTTTGTCTCAGCAGGGACTGCATAACTACACAACCTCCAGCCGTTTCTTACGAACACAAACCTACACAAATCTCATAACCTGACGCACCTGGCGCCGTCGAATATTTTGGTAGTGGTTGGGCTGTAATCATTATTGCCTGTACTTCATTTTCATCCTAACCCTATTTCCCCATAGTACATAAATGTTGGAGGGATCCAGAACACAACAGGAATCCCCATAAGCAGCAAACCAGTCCACTGAGCAGCCAGTAAAATGGGTCATTTCATTCACTCATCAATTGAATGTTGAAATCCTCAGGAGGTAAATTGTAAATATTATCATTAGGTTAATATATGTACAATATACAAAAAATATTCTAGAAATGAAAACAAGTATACCGGTAATATTAACCGTAATTTACCTAAATGATATAATTATTGATGTATGTTACTAGTAAGCACTAAAACACTACAAAACAAAATCAATATGCATCGGCAATAGTAGCAGCATCCTAACTCTAATTCCTAATTGGGTAGACAAGTAAAATATTAACGTCTAATGAACACCTTTATTAGAACAGAAAAGTACTACAAAACAGTGGACCCTTTTTTTTTTTTCACTTAAAATCTAATGTATATAAAGTATTTCACGCTGCTTTCATATGTCACTACTATTCTTCATGGATGTCCATATTACTTTCATTCCGTCTCCCTTCTTCTTCCTCCTCTACTTTTCTTCTTCTTCTTTTCTTATTCCACCTTTTTCTTCCACTCACTCTCAAAACTTACCTTCTTATACTCTACATTCCCCTCCCCTTCTCTTCCAGTTCATTTCTTTCCCCCGAGTATTTCCCTAACTTTCTCTTTCTCCGTCTTCCATTTCCTCTTTTCCTTCCTTCTCTTCCCTGTCTTTCCTTTTGTTTCTTCATCCCTCCGCTTATCTCCTTCTTTTCTTCATTTCCGTCTCTGTTCTCCATTGCGTTTCATTTTCTCTCTTCTCGTACCTCGTCCTGTCCTGCTCTTCTTCCACCTTCTCTGCTTTCTTGTTCTTTCCTGTTTTTCGTTTACTCCTTCCCCTTCCCTTCCTCCTCTTGTAGTCTGCTCCCTCATGCTTTGCTTCCTTTTCTTCTCTCATTCTTCTCTAATTCATTTCTTCTTTCTTTTCCTCCTGTCCTTCATCCCTTCCTCCTCTCTCCATGCCCTTCTAAGTATGAATCAAACGACTAGCTTTGAATTGTTTCTTATACTATGCCCCCCCCCCCATATTTCTCTCCATTTTCCTCTCTGCCATTTTCTTTCCTCATTTCGTCTCCTTCCACTTCTTCTCTATCATTCTTTTCTCCATTTTTGTTCTATTCCCCTTCCTTTCTGGTTATGATGCAGCTGAATAACAATATGGTAATTGATAAAGTGCTTCACAACAGATCGTTCGAGTTTCGCTGGGGGTAAAAATTTATCGTCAACAATTTTTGTTCCAATGCTTTTCCATTTCTTCTCCATCCATCCAGTTCATCCCTCCTCGTTCTCCCCTCCTACATTCTTCTTCCATTATTGCCGTTTCCAATCTTCGTCCTTCCTGTCACGAATCAAGTTCGCGACATTCCCCTTTTGTGAGAAGCCACGAACTATTAGTGGAAAACTCACTGTGTATCGCTCAGCTAACCGTTTCTCCCTCCATTTCGGGGTATACTTTTCAAAACATTCGTCACTGTTTTCAGAAGTGACCGATTTAATGCATGTCACTAAGTGCTGTACTGAGCGATACTATTGTTTCTTTATTGTTCGCCCCTGCTTGCACTTGACCGTTAGAAAATGCGGCCTACTGCTCCCCTTTTGTTCCCACGACTTACTCAGTCGTGTTTGCTGTGACGGAGAAAGGTTCTGTGCTCAAGAAGTGTGAGAGGTCAGCTAGCACCCCAAGCTCCACTAGTACAGTTAATCCCAGTACTCCCACCCCCCGGGTGATACATAGCATTCATCGACCGGTATTTCCTTTTGTATAATCCTAGTTTTAAGAGTTTAGTTAAGGTGTTTTTTCCTAGGCGTAAGTATTTAGCTTTTGTGTGAGTGAGTGAGTGCGTCTCATTGATTTGATTTGAATTGTAACGTTAAATTTATTTTTTGTAATCAATAAATTTAACAGTTCTTTTTCTTGAGCTTAATGTAAAGTAAAATCTTGTTTCATTTCTCCAAATTAAGCTTATTTTCCATATAGCTCCTAGCTTGCATAAACGTTTGCCTTCATAACTGGTACTTAGACCAGTCTTGTTGTATTAACTTAAAATCCGTTGTGCCAGATAGGAGTTAAAGCATCAGCAAGAACCTGATATTATTATTAGTATTAGTTATTTATTGTCAGGGGTGAAGTAACTTTCTCCAGAGGCTAACAGTACCAATTCAGCATTTGTGAGTAATTAGTCTCTGCTGTGTACTGTTGAGAAAGTTTATAAATTCTCGTTCTTAGAGAATCGTTGCTTGATTTAGCAAGACAATCATTGTCTCTGCTCTTTAATATTATTGAATATTATTATCAATCAAATAATATTTAAGCATATATTTTTAAAAATACCGTGATATTATAAAAACCCCGTGACAATTGGCGACCTCGCCAGGATATTAACTCCTAGCTATAAAGCTATTCACAAGATAGTGCTCACTCATTCATATTTAGGTATTTATCATTAAAGTTTATAGGCACACACTGCAGGAACGGACAAAACTATCTATGTCTCGTCCCATCCCTGGCCAGAAAAAGTCAGCTCGGATACGGCCCTGGGTCTTCCTTTTGCCCATGTGACCTCCTGAGGCTGAACAATGACCCCATTGTAACACTGCTAGGCGGTACTTGGCGGGAACGACAAACTGCAGTCGAACCTCGCCCTCGGGTGTTCGTGACTCACGGTAGAGCCGTCCTTGTTTACGAAGGAACTTGGCTTGACCTCCCCGTGAATACTTTATCACTCGACCCTTTTGTTTGTTCCGCACGGTAGCAAGTGTCGGGTCAGAATGTTGTCCTTGTACAACAAGTTGACTACACATCAGATCTTGCGGCGATTCAATGATCACTGGGGTGACACAGTCTGGAGCCTCAGCCATGGCTTGTGTTACCGCAGCAGCCGAAGTCTGAGTAGCGTCATCGGAGCAACTATCCTTGACTCCATTAATATTTCCAATGATGAGTTCAAATAAAGGTTCTGGCATGACAACTGCAAGTGTCATACCAGTATAAAATGGAGATGCCACCTGGATACATGCCTCAGGGAACAATCTCACTGATCCATCAATAAGCTTTGCATGGATCTGTCGACCTGTATACTGCTCAGGCCGAACTAAACTCTGCATAACAGAGCAACCTGAGGAACCATTATCTCTCAGGACCTTCACAGGAATGTTTCCCACAAACCCTGGCTGAACAAGGAAGGTACTGTCACCTGTGGGAGGGCCTGTGGAGGAAGCAGCTAGCCACTCATGAGGCTGCTGAATTGATGCGGCAAACATTGTGCCTTGTGAATTATAAGGAGATGGAACATTGGCCATCGGTGGAGGGGGGTTCACTGTCACTGTGGGACTAGTGAACTGTGGGGAAGTACCCACACTGGTAGGGACGTGACCACCAGGCTGCTGCTGAGGAATGAAGGCTGCATTCGCTTCCTGCCTCTTTTGAGCTGGTGGTGAAAAAGTTTGTCCCTATGGTCGGTTGCGTGGCTGATACTGCTGCTGGTTAGGGTACTTGTTGTACCTCTTCCACTCAGGTTTCTGAGTGTTTTGCCCCTGGTCCTTCTGCGATTTGCTTGGACCTTGGCCATTATTCTGAGAACGGCCTTGGTGCTGGGATTCAGTCTGAGACGGCTTCCCAGACTTATCAGGTTTTCTGTTCCAGGTGTTTTGCTTATGAGTTTGGTACCCGTACGCAGTAAAGAATGCGTCAGCCTTCTCTGCCATTTGGCTGGCATCTTTCACCTGGCAGATCTTAAGCTGTGCTATGAGCTCAGCAGGCCACGACCTCTCTAGCTGTGTACGCAGCATAAGGTCAATTATCCCCTCACGCGTGGAAGGAGTTTCATCTTTCTCCATCCACTCATTTAAGTAAGCTGTGAGACGATCAAGGAACTGAACAGCTATCTCCTTGTCTTGGAGACGAGCTCTCATGAACTGAACTTTGGCGTCGTCTACTGTGAGACCATACGCCTTAATGAGTGCAGCTTTCATCATCTCATATGTGAGATTGTCTCCACGAATTCTGTGGAGAATATCGAGGGCAGGGCCCTCAAATAAACTAAGAAATTGGATCCGCTTAGCTGCCTCATCCAGTTGATACATGTCTGCCATGTCCTCAAAACGAGCTATGTACGGCTCGATTCGCTCGCTTTCCTTGTATGAAGGAAGCTTGATGCGTGGGGTCGCCAGGACATGTGCAGGGAGAACGCTCGTGGAGCTCTGACCAACTGCACCAGATGTATCTGAAGCCAAGGAATCTCGCTTGAGCTTCATCATTTCATATTCGTGTTTTTCACGTGCCTCACGTTCGGCACATTCGTGCTCTCGTTCTCTCTCTCGTTCCTCACGCTGTTCTCGCTCATGTTCCAAGTCGAGTTCGCGCTGTTTTTGCTCGTGTTCAAGCTGTTCTCGCTCGTGTTCCAAGTCGAGTTCGCGCTGTTTTTGCTCGTGTTCACGCTGTTCTCGCTCGTATTCGCGCTGAATTCTACGCTCTTCACGAGCATCATTCTCGCGCTGCTGCTCCTGATTATGCCGTGAGAATATATACTCTTTAATTTCGGTTGGGTCCGAAAGACCCATTTCTTTGGCTTCCTGTAAAAATACAGTAGTAGCCATGGCGCTAATTTATTAAGCAAACCGAAATTGAGTACTGACTGCTTCGCAAACGAATGCTAATAAACACAAGTAAAGAATACAGACACAAGCTAGTGGTGACCAGTCTTATCTAGTTAACTGGCAAAGATAACTCAAAAATGTAAATGACTGGGAAGACTCAATAATAAACACAATGGGCACGGCGACTTCCCAGGAGTGAATAAAATCGTCTGGCGTTACCAAGAATAAACTAGAGTTAGGTACTCTATTGATTAATAAAGCAAAATTCACTTGCTAAATTAAGGGTAAACACCAGTAAACTTGTGCCTATAAATTTTAATGATAAATACCTAAATATGAATGAGTGAGCACTATCTTGTGAATAGCTTTATAGCTAGGAGTTAATATCCTGGCGAGGTCGCCAATTGTCACGGGGTTTTTATAATATCACGGTATTTTTAAAAACATATGCTTAAATATTATTTGATTGATAATAATATTCAATAATATTAAAGAGCAGAGACAATGATTGTCTTGCTAAATCAAGCAACGATTCTCTAAGAACGAGAATTTATAAACTTTCTCAACAGTACACAGCAGAGACTAATTACTCACAAATGCTGAATTGGTACTGTTAGCCTCTGGAGAAAGTTACTTCACCCCTGACAATAAATAACTAATACTAATAATAATATCAGGTTCTTGCTGATGCTTTAATTCCTATCTGGCACAACGGATTTTAAGTTAATACAACAAGACTGGTCTAAGTACCAGTTATGAAGGCAAACGTTTATGCAAGCTAGGAGCTATATGGAAAATAAGCTTAATTTGGAGAAATGAAACAAGATTTTACTTTACATTAAGCTCAAGAAAAAGAACTGTTAAATTTATTGATTACAAAAAATAAATTTAACGTTACAATTCAAATCAAATCAATGAGACGCACTCACTCACTCACACAAAAGCTAAATACTTACGCCTAGGAAAAAACACCTTAACTAAACTCTTAAAACTAGGATTATACAAAAGGAAATACCGGTCGATGAATGCTATGTATCACCCGGGGGGTGGGAGTACTGGGATTAACTGTATTAGTGGAGCTTGGGGTGCTAGCTGACCTCTCACACTTCTTGAGCACAGAACCTTTCTCCATCACAGCAAACACTAGACTGAGTAAGTCGTGGGAACAAAAGGGGAGCAGTAGGCCGCATTTTCTAACGGTCAAGTGCAAGCAGGGGCGCACAATAAAGAAACAATAGTATCGCTCAGCACAGCACTTAGTGACGTGCATTAAATTGGTCACTTCTGAAAACAGTGACGAATGTTTTGAAAAGTATACCCCGAAATGGAGGGAGAAACGGTTAGCTGAGCGATACACAGTGAGTTTTCCACTAATAGTTCGTGGCTTCTCACAAAAGGGGAATGTCGCGAACTTGATTCGTGACACTTCCCACTACATTTACTTCCTTTTCGATTCTCGTTCTCTACTTCTTTCCTCTCGCATATTCTCTTCCTCCGTTTTTCTAATCGCTCCTGCCCTTCTACCGTCTCTCTCCTCATGGTTGCAGTTCGTTCATTTTCTCTCTTCATTCTTTCTATGTATCTTTCTTCTAGCCTTGCTTCCATCTTCCTCCAGTGCTTTCTTAGCTACTCAATTAGCTGTTCATCTACTTACCGGCCTACCTACATTCCTATCCACTTACTAACTTACCTACCTACTAGCTATCCACCTGCCTGCCTACCTACATACCATTTTACCTACCTACCTGTCTACTACCAATCAGCCTACTTACGGGCCTATGCACCTAACTACCTGCCTATATTACTACCTCCTCCCAGCCTATCAACGCATTTCCTCTAGCACCTTCGATCCTTCCCTCTCCTTATTTCTCTTTCCTCCCTGTTCCCTCCTTCCTGCCCCCCTCAGACTCTTTCCACCTCACCTCCTCTATTGTCCTTCTCTTTCCTTCCTTCCAAGATTCTTCACTCTTTTCTTCCTCCAACTTCTGTATCTCTCTCATTCATACTCAGCAATGATATTTATTTTAAACGTTAATTATTTGATGCTAAGCATTTATACTTCACTTGCTTTCAACCATTCTCCACATTCGTTATTCTTTTCTTTCCTGCTTTTCTTGTATGGATCCTTAATACTTAACATTAATGTTAGATTTCCTTTATAACAGTTCCTCTTTTATTAAATAAATTTTATATGTAGAAAGATGTAGTCTGCAAGATTTATTCCCTTCCGAACAATACGTTTAAGTTACAGAAGATAGTGTATATATGTCTGCGAGTGTTTTTACGTGCGTTGACCTAAATATATATGAATATATGTGAGTGTGCTTACGGAATGTATGAGCGAGGATGGTGTGGGTTCGAGTGAGGGCATTTTGATGGTGGAATCACGGCGACATGGAGACGATTAAGACGTATGATTATAGACAACCACACACACACACACACACACACACACACACAAATGTATGTGTGTGTGTGTGTGTGTGTGTGTGTGTTGCACTGAGCGCAACACAGCGACCACCAATTGGTCTAAGAGCCTAACATTTGGCATTGTCCTGTGACCATTACCTTTGACCAACTGCTCTTTAAATCAGTTTATTTCATTCTTTACTGATCGTTAAGTCTTCCAGCAAGTTTGATTCAGAATGGATCAAATTTGTTTGACTTGACCTTTTTCTGTGATGTTGATCTTTGATTGATTATTCTGAAAATTATATTCCTTATAATTGCCTTTACCTTAACCCTAGATAGGTAACGTGGGGTATCAGAAACCCCAGTCCCCGAAATTTAATTTTTAAAAATATGAGCATAGGTATACATGGCAAGTGATGAGAAGGGTGGGTGGTGAACTGAATGAAAGGAAGGCAATGATTGATTATGTGTGTGTGGATGAAAGGATGCGAAGATGTGTAATGGATGCAAGAGCTTATAGAGGTTGGGGATGTGGACTTTCTGACCACTGCTTGGTGGTGGCCAGAATCAAAATCCAAGCAAGATGGAGAAACAGAAGACGGGAAGCACGGGAAGCAGGAGTAGTTGCAAGGAGAGTGGAAAGGTTACAAGAGGATGAGAAAACGGCAGAATATATGAGAGAAGCAGATAGGGGACGTGGAAGGTGTGTACAGGATATTCACAGAAGAAATATGTGCAGCATGTGATCTGGTGTGTGGGATGAAGAGAAGACGGAGGGGGGTGCAAGGAACAGCGAGATGGAAAGAAGAGGTGAGACAGGCTGAGGCACAAAAGAAGAAAGCATACAATTAATGGTTGAGAAATACGGTCGTGGAGGAAGTTGAGTGGCGGAAGAGAGAGTTATATGTAGAAAGGAAAAGAGAGGTGAAAAGATTAGTAAGAGAGAGTAAGAAGAGAGTGGATGAGGAATTTGGAAGGAATTTGAGTGTAGAGTGGAGGGACTGTAAGAAAATGTTCTGGAAAGAGGCGAAGAGAGTAATACAGGGTGGCAGTGAAGTTAGCAAGGGAATGAAAGATAAAAATGGTAGATTACTATGGAGAAGGGAGAAAAGTGAGCAGATGGAGAGAACACTTTAAGGAATTGTTGAACATAGAGAATGGAAGTAATGCGAGTTTAAGTGGCTGGGGAATGGCTGGGAGAAGGAGGGAGGTGAGACAACAGGAAGAAATCAGTAGGATAGAAGTTGTGGAAGCAATGAAGAAAGTCAAATTGGGGAAAGCTCCAGGAATTGATGGAGTGTGTGGTGAAATGCTGAAGCATGGGGGAGAGATAGTAGTAGAATGGATGTGGAAGATGTGCAGATTGGCCTGGGAGGAAGGTAGAGTCCCGGAGGACTGGAAGTCAGGTATAATTATTCCCTTGTACAAACGAACAGGGGAAAAAGAAGTGTGTGGTAATCATAAGGGCATTTGTCTTCTTAGTGTAATAGGAAAAGTATATGGTAGGATACTTATTGATTGCATTAGGGAAAGAACAGAGGAATTAGTTGGAGAAGAACAGGGAGGCTTTAGGAAGGGAAGAGGTTGTGTAGATCAGATATTCATTCTTAGATCTTTAGTGGTGAAGTTTCTAGAGAAGAGAAAGAAGTTGTATGCGGCTTTCATGGATTTGGAGAAAGCATATGACAGGGTGGATAAACAAGGATTGTGGAAAGTATTAAGAATATATGGAGTAGATGGGAAGTTGTTGAATGCTGTTAAGAGTATGTTTGATGGTGCTAAGGCTGCAGGGCAAGTGGGTGATGAACTGAGTGAATTTTTCTCTTTGAAGGTTGTGTTGAAACAGGGATGTATCATGTCTCCATGGTTGTTCAATCTGTACATGGATGGTGTAATAAAAGAGGTACAAGGTAGGGCAGTGAATGTTGGAGTGGCCCTGGTGAGAGAGAGGTAGTGTTTGGAAACTCCTTGTACTGTTGTTTGCAGATGATACTGTGTTGTTGAGTGAAGACGAAGGGGAGCTGCCAGGCTTGGTGGATGAGTTTGGGAGAGTGTGTAAGAAGCGGAATCTAAAGGTGAATGTAGGGAAGAGTAAAGTGATGGTCTTTGAGAGAGGTGAAGTCGATGAATGTACAGTGAGGTTGGATGGTGAGGAAATGGAAAATGTGAGTACGTTTAAGTACTTGGGTAGTGTGATGAGTAAGGATGGAAATTTGCAGGGTGAAGTGCTTGAGAGGGTGCAACAAGGCAGAAAGGTTGCTGGTTCCTTGAAAGCAGTGATACGTAACACGAACGTGAGCATGAAAGTGAAAAAGTTACTACATGACAGTATTGTGATACCAACTCTAACGTATGGAAGTGAAGCTTGGACGTTGTTGGAAGAACACAAGTCAGGAGTGAGAGCAGTGGAAATGAGTTATTTAAGAGGAGCCTGTGGAGTCACATGGAGAGACAGGCTGACAAATGAGGATATAAAGGAGCGTTGTGGTGTGGATGTGGATGTGATAGGAAGCGTTAGGAGAAACACACTGAGGTGGTTTGGCCATGTGGAGAGGATGGAGGGTGAGAGACTGATGGGGAGAGTGTATGTGAGTGAGGTGGAGGGGAGAGGGAGAGGGAGACCGAGGATGAGAAGAAGGGATGGGGTGGAGAGGTATATGAGAGAGGGGGGTGTGAGTTGGGAGTGGGGCAGTGCAATGGCGGGGGACAGGGCGACGTGGAGGCGATTTGTTTGTGGCCACCCCGTGCGGGATTGAGGCGTCTGGCAATAGATAGATAGATAGATGAGCATAAGGTCTACAGATCTGTCCGTCTCATTACCTTCATGCCTAGTGATGCTCTTCATGGGGATAATGGGGTCATAGCTGTACCTGTCTCTGATTTTGCTCTACGGAACCACTGGGGTATGTCATACCCCAGGTTACCTATAAAATAACTTCAGTTGAGCCCTCATGTGATTTTTTTTATTTTAATGTGCTGTCTTTCTCCTTTTGTATACAGAAGGTCCCAACATCAGTCTACCGCAAGCCACCCAAGGAATCACGATATTACTTTTCAGTTTTGCAAAATTTAATTTTAAAATTTGTGTACCTAAAATTTCACCATTTTTTGAAAACTTAAAAAAAAATCCTTTTTTTTTCATTTAAACTCTATTTTTCTGGCCTTATTCAAAGATAATTGGTTGAATTATTTGTGTATCGAAGCATTTTGAAATATCTCAAGCGGAAATATATATATATTTTTTTCTTGGGGTACGTTATACCCCACTTTACCTGATATAGTAACAAAAAAAAAGTTTACCTATCCAGGGTTAACCAGTGCATAAAGTTTGGCATCAGTGGGAAAAACACTTCAAGTTGACCTTGCCATGTGACCTTGACCTTTGATTTGTTGTTCTCAAAAGCAATGGATCAGCCCCTTGACTGATCCTCAAGACTTGAACTAAGTTGGATCCAAATTTGCTCAGTACAGTTTTTGCTGTTTTGCTCATAAACATATGGATTGGAGACTGTCCTTGCCCTGTGACCTTAACCTTTGTTCTATTGTTCTGAAAGCTGAAAGACTACTTTCTTGCTTTACCCTAAACACTTCTGCTAAGTTTTTTCTAAATAAGATAAACATTGCATAAAGGAACATTTCAGGATAAAAAAAAATATGACTTAGTTCTGTGACCATGTCATTTCATCTGTTGTTTTCTAAAACAGTAGGTAAGCCCCTTGATGAAGCCTAAGCCCTTACACCAAATTTGACCGATTCGGATATAAATTCCTTTAGTTATTTTGCTCACACACACACTGTGCAAAGCTACAAAAATGATGTTGAAACCACGTATGCTGAAATGGTGAAAGTAAAGAAAAACTTAGAAACAAGGGTGGAAGAAAAAAACATTAAAAAAGAAGTGGAAAGAATATTCCAAAACAATCCAAAGTTAGTCAGAGATTCAGTAGATATCAACAAATCTATAGTAAGCACTGGTATAGAAGAGGAAGAAGTAAAAAACAAGATCTCAAGAGACAAAAAGAAGATGGCAAATGTAATGAGCTTACTGAAAGAAGTATCCGAGGAAATCTGTAGTAAAGACATAGAGGAACACAAAAGGTTAGGGAAATACAAGAAAAGCAAGTCAAGACCTCTAAAGGTAACTTTCCAGAGTGTAAGCACCGTGGAGGAGATACTAAAAAATGCAAAGAATCTTATGGAAAAAGAGGAGTTCAAAAATGAATGGATAAAAAGATGCCTAACACAAGAGGAACTGGAATTACTGAAAGAGAAGAGAGAGGAAGTAAAAACAAAAAGTGAGGAAAGATCAGAAGAGGGAGAAGAACACATTTTTTTACAAAGTAATAGGATTGCAGGTACAGAAAGTGGTACATAAACAGGAGGGAATAAAAAGGAGGAAGGTAGTAGAACCATGTCAAGACAAGTATATAAACAAGATCATTAAGTTGATGTACTCAAATGTGGATGGAATGATATCTAAATTATTAGAGGTGAATGATTATGTCAGAGAAAATGAACCACATATAATATGCCTAACTGAAACAAAATTAACACCAAGGATATCAAATGACATACTAAACTTAGAGGAATATAATATATGGAGAAGAGATAGAAACTTAAAAAAAAGGAGGAGGAATTATAATATTAACTAAGAAAAATCTAAAAGTCAATGAAATAAAACTAGATATACCCTCAAAAGTAGAACTGATCGCAGTAGAGATCAACACATCTGAAGGGAAAGTAATTGTAGCCAATTCGTACATGCCACCCAGATCAAACACATGGGAAAAGAGACGAATATGAGGACCTGGCGGAGAGTACAATTCAGAGTTTAAGAGCATTACTACATAAAATGGAAGTGAAATCGGAAAGAATTATACTAAATGGAGATTTTAATACAAATATAAATTGGAACACTCTACATATAATAAACAAAGAAAGCTGTTGGGACCAAAACCTCCTGGATCTCATGCAAGAGTTTTTCCTAACGCAACATGTAAGGGAAACCACCAGAAAAAGAGGACTCGACGTACCTTCAGTGCTAAATCTCATATTTACGAGGCAAGAAAATGATACTGACAGTTTAATATATCACCCTCCACTCGGCAAAAGCGATCATGCAGTACTAAATTGCAACATCAGGATAGCATATGACATAGTTAACAGCAATGAAAGTTACAAAAAGAGCCTAAACTATTAAAAGGGAAATTATCATGACCTAAAGAAGTATTTCTTAGAAGTTGATTGGGAAAATGAGCTTAGAGGACAAGATTTAAATGCTGTATATAAAAAATTCTGTGAATTTTATGAAATACGAGTCCAGAACTACATCCCACAGCACAAAGAAGCAGATAAGAAAATACAGAAATGATTCAATACAGAATGTAAAAAATCAAAAGAAAGAAGAGATTTGTTGTGGAATAGATACAGAAGACACAATAGTGAAAGGGCATATAATAATTACAAACAGGCAAGAAACGATTATACAAGAATAAGGAGGGAAGCCCAAAAACAGTTTGAGGAGGATATCATAAATAAAAGTAGTGATCAACCGAAGCTATTTTACAGCTACATCAGAAGCAAAACCAAAGTAAAAGATATAATACAATCCATTACGGAGGAGGGAATCACCTATACACAAGAGAAAGATATTTGTGAAGTACTAAATAAGAATTTCCAATCAGCTTTTACGTAAGAAAAAAATTTTGAGAGGGACAATGTGGAATATGCAAGCCCACACATACTACCAGATATACATGTGTCAGAAAAAGTAATACAGGAGGAGTTAAGTAAATTAGACAGAGGAAAAGCAAATGGTCGTGATGAAATTTCATGTTGCGTGCTACGAGAATGTGCAAAGGAGTTAAGTAAACCATTATTTTTAATTTTCAAGAAATCCTTGAGTCAAGGTAAACTACCTGATATTTGGAAGAAAGCAAATATTGTCCCCTTATTCAAGAAAGGGAATAGACAAAATCCACTCAACTACCAACCAGTATCACTGACCAGTGTTGTAAGTAAGGTGTTAGAAAAGCTTATAAGAAAAGCTTGGGTAAATCATCTAGAAGAACACAGTATGATAACAGAAAGACAGTTTGGTTTCAGAAAAGGAAAATCATGTGTTACTAATCTGTTGAGCTACTATGACAGAGTAACAGAGACAATACAGGAAAGAGAGGGATGGGTGGACAGTATCTATTTACATTTCAAGAAAGCATTTGACACAGTATCACACCAAAGACTTTTATAGAAACTGTACCATCAAGGAGGAATTCGAGGCAAACTGTTTAGTTGGATGCAAGACTTTCTCATAAAAAGAGAAATGAGAACAGTACTAAGGGGAGACTACTCATCATGGAAAGAAGTGACTAGTGGAGTACCACATGGCTCAGTGCTGGCGCCAATCATGTTTTTAGTGTATATAAATGATATAGACAGTAACACTGGAAATGAAAGCTATCTAAATATGTTTGCAGATGATGCAAAAATACAAAGGAGAATTACTAACACAGACTCTTGTAAAGAGCTACAAGAAGAATTAAATAAATTTCATGAATGGAGTAATACATGGCAAATGGAATTCAATGCGGACAAGTGTCATGTAATCAAGTTTGGTAAAAGTGGAAAAAAAGACCTGATTGGGACTATACGTTAGGAAATAAAACCCTACACACATCAGAAAGAGAGAAGGACCTAGGTGTGATTATCAATAACAGACTATCTCCGGCTGACCACATCAGCGAGAAGGTACGGAACATGTATACACTGCTTGCAAATATGAGAATAGCATTCACATTCATAGGGCTAAATGAAGACGTGCTAAGAAGGATAATAACATCATTCATCAGACCAACCCTGGAGTATACATCAGTAGTCTGGAGTCCTCATCTCAAAAAACACATAGACAAGATTGAAAAAGTTCAAAGGGCCGCTACAAGATGGATAGCAAGCTTAAGGGATCTAAGCTACGAAGAAAGACTAAATAAACTGAATCTACCAACACTACAGGAGAGAAGGAAAAGAGGTGACATGATAATGCTATATAAATGCGTATCAGGGAAGGAGAAAATAGACATAAATGATTACTTTACATATGGAGAAGCATCAGCAAGAGGACACTGCAAAAAACTGCATAAGAAGAGAGGTGATAAAGACGTGAGGAAATTCAGTTTCCCAAACAGAGCAATTGATCAATGGAATGCACTACCGAATGAAATAGTGTGTGCCAAAACAGTTCACAAATTTAAGGATATGTACGATAAATATGGTTTAAGACACGGGACAGTACGAGCTTGACTCTTTCCTGTAAAGATACAATTAGGTAAGAACAATTAGGTAAGAACACACACACACACACACACACACACACACACACACACACACACACACACACACACACACACCTCTTGCTTCAAGGGGGAGGGTGTAATAATCATGTAAGGTCTTTAAAATTAAGCATACCGTCAGGGTGACATATTGTAGGCTACTAAAAGACGATTGTATTAACTTGTTTTTGGCTATTGTGACTTTTTTTTCCATCATCATAATGTTCTCTTGCCAACCTGAAATGTGCTCTTCCTGGAAGCTAATTATATCCCTGTTTTGTCTTTTCAGTGGTGCTGGAGAGGGTGTCTTCATGTGGTGGCACCAGAAGAACCGGAAGGATGCACTGCCAGGTTATACAAACGTCCCTCGGATCCTTCTTTATTCCCTGGAGTCCACTGTGGTCACGTTGCAGGTGAGGCTGGAACAACAACAACAACAACAACAACAACAATAACAACAACAACAACAGCAGTGTTTTAACCAGAAGAGGTCTCCCCAAAGTGGAACTGGAATCATCTGGAGTTAGTGAGACTAAACCAATGAGTTACGTCACTGAAATAATAATGCTAAGAATAACTTACAAACCAAAGGTATTAGTAATACTCTTCACAAACCCTCTTAGTGCGTCGACGACTTTCTCCAATACCTTAATACCATTAAGCGATTTAAGTATCCTAGGAATAAAATCGTCGAGCATTGTGAAGAGATTACTATTAGTTTCAATCGTTCCTACGAAATTCCCTTTAAGCTTTTCAGTCTGGCTAGTATTGTTTTCTCACTGTTTATCCTGAACATCACAAAGAGAGAGTGTGTGGAGGGTGAGAAACAACCCTCTGCTTTGATAAGCCTTGTCTTTTGCACCCATGATTAATTCATAGGTTTTCCTGCAATTAAGAATGGGTTACCTCATTGGGATCGTACGTTCTGAATGGTCTGTGCATCTTTGTAACTCCTCTCTCTCTCTCTCTCTCTCTCTCTCTCTCTCTCTCTCTCTCTCTCTCTCTCTCTCTCTCCCCTATGCTTAAACTTCTGCAATTAGGAAGTAAGTAAAGCCAGACCATTTGTTAGAACTGTTAAATCACTGTGGCCGGAGTATCAGAGTACCTCTCTCTCTCTCTCTCTCTCTCTCTCTCTCTCTCTCTCTCTCTCTCTCCAGATGTGACATAAATGAACAGATATAACTGGAGGTGTAGAAGCAAGAAAGCTGATCAACTTTGCTGATGAGGACTTTTTGGCTCAGTAGGTGACTAAGCCAACAACGTGGAGGAATGTATTATATCTTGTGTGCACCGCAGCATTTATTTATTACTTGACTTTACAACAGAGGAGTCATCAGGAGGAAATGAATAGGTTTATTGTTGTGTGTATCGAAGTCTGAGATCAAAGTTAAGTGGTTTAGTAGACCTGAGATACGGAAAGTAGACTTCAGTGGTCTGTGGTCGAGTGTATGTATAATGCGTTTGGAAACGTGGCAAGTGGAGAATAATCACAATATTCATTCAGAAACTGCTTCATGGCACAACAAGCAATGCTTGTGATCTCAAAGCCAGTCGGAACCTCACTGCCTCATCGTAAATATCTTATACGCGGAAAAGCAGCAATACACAGGGAGAGAAAGGAAGCGTACAGCAAGTTAAAAGATACTAGTAGTCAAGCAGTCGAGGGTGACTACTATACACTCATCTGCAGAGGTTAGTGATGCCACTCCTAGACAGGGTAACGTCACGAGGAACTTAGGATAACAACTTGATGTAAGGAGAATCCCAAGATGTTCTTTTGCTATGTTAACAGTCGGAAACCGATAAGTAGCGAAATTGTTCCACTGCTTGACGCAAACAGGATTTTGTGAAACTCTGACCATGAGACTGTAGAGATTCTGGATTCCCACTCCTCATCAGTGTTCATTAGAGAGGTGGGAGGTTAAATTCTTGAACCAGATATTATTAACTTTCTCCATGTATCTCTTATCTCTCTCCTACCTCTTTGACACTCCTTCCTTCCTCCCGTACCTTCCTTTCTTCCTGCTGGTCTCTACTCCCTCCTTCTCCTTTTCTTTCCTTCACTTTCCCTCCTCTCTCTGTTTGTCGTCTTCCCCATTTCTCTGTTTTACTCCCACGATTCATCTTTAACATTTTCTTTGTCCTTGTATATCCTCTCCCCGTCTCCTTGCCAATCTTTCTCTCTGTTTTCTTTCTTCCTCCTTGTTTCCCTTCTGTCAGTGCCTTCTCTAAATTCCACTTGTCTGTCCCCCTGTTTTTCTTCTCCTCTCTCCGTCTTATTCCTTACCTCGCCCTCTACCTTCTTCTTTCCAGCCTACAGTGCGTTCTTCCCTCCCTACCTCTTTTATCTTCTTGACTCTCTTTCTGCCACTCTCTCTATGCCATTCTTCCACCTTCCCTCTTTATATTCACCCACTACTTCCATTCTCTCCTAGTCTTCCTCCCTTCCCCTCTCTATACCCGTCCCCGCCCCGGAGGGGCTCGGGGACGGGTATTGTTTTCCCTCGGTTTATTTGTTTGCCTGTCTGTCTTTTAACAACTTTAAACAAAAACCGCAGGTGCGATTTTGAGTCAAAATTACAGAGATGATGGGCTATGACCTTCTGATCACTTGATTAAATTTTGGGTCAAACTGGACCCAGGCTTTAGGCCCAAAAAATGTAAAAAAAAAAAAAAAAAATCGTGTTTCACCATAAGTCCATTCAAATTCGTCGTATCGACATGAAACCAAAACCTAAATGTGCAGCTTTCAAATTTGCACCCTGCAACATGCCTCATTACTTCAGAGAGGTCACCCCCAGTTAGCGGTAGGCGGGTCTATATCAGGTGGGTCGGGCCTAAAATTTCAAATGGGCATTAAATCGTCAATTTTCACCCGATTTTCTCAAAATTTGGTTGGTGACATCATTAACTAGACATCCTGTTGTGTTTATACGTCAGCACTAAAATGACTGCCGGGGACGGGTTTGCTCTGCCTAGGCACAGCTTCTTGCTACCTCTTCTTTTCTCTGCGTCTACATTCTCTCCCTTACCTCACAATCTGGTCCTTCCTCCTACTTTGTTTCCTTACGTACATCTTCTCCATGTTTCCGTTCTATCCCAATCTCTAATCCCTCTCGACCTCCATTCTTCACCAACTTCATTTCCCTCCCTCATTCCCTTCTCTCCCTACTCCCATTCTCTCTCGACATCCATTCCCACCATACATACATCCAATTCCGTCCTTCCTTTCAATCCCTTCCTTCATTCCTTCCTTACCTCCACTCCTTCCCTTCATTTCTTTCTTACCTCCACTCACTCCTTAACTCCATTTCATCTTAACCTCCATTCTCTCCCTATCGTTAGATTGTTCCTGTCTCCCTTCTCTCGCTACCTCCATTCGCAAGCTTCCTTCATTCCCTACACTCCATTTACTCACTGTCTGCCTCCCAGCGTATCCTTTTCACTCTTCGTCTACCTGTCCGTCACTGTCACCTGCATAACATAAATAATTGGTGGTAAGGCTCTATGTGGCTTCAACAATACTAAAGCCCGGACAGGCCTCATTTTTCTACAAACCTCCCTCCCACTGCCTCGCTCCGTTACCCGTCCCTCTCGTTCTCGTTGCTCTGCCGCCTATCCCCTCTTTTACTTCCTCTTCCCCAGTAAGTCTTGCCCGCTTTCACTGTCTTTGCTCTTCTTCCTCTATTGTCTCCTCATCTTCTTCTACCCACTACTCTTGCTTTTCCTTTCTTCACCATCTCTTGTCTTTTCTTACTTCCTTCTCACCCTTGCGTCCTTTGCAATCCATCCTCTGCCTTTTTTATACCACCGTTCCTTTATCTTTCTCCCATGAGTAATTTTTATTATCAATGCATCATTTATTTTCCTAATCCTTGCTTTTTTGTTCTAGTTCCTTTATTTCGCTTTTGTTCCATCTTTTCTCTCTCTCTCTCTCTCTCTCTCTCTCTCTCTCTGCTTCTCAGTATTCCAGTCTTCACCTGGTCCACAACAACATATCTATTACCTAGACTTTTCTACACACACTCCACTTTTTAGCTCGGTTCTCAATAACCTTTCTTTTTTTTTGTTCACCCTTGCCTTTTGTTACAGCCTTCCCTTACCTCTCCGTTCCTTTTCCCCTTACCCCCCTTACTCATCCTTCATCCCCTCTCCGTTTCTGTTCTTCAGTATTCACTATATGTCCATCCTTAGACTCTTAATCTATCCCCTTCCTCTTACGCTATGAAGCTTATCCCCTCCATCACCTTTTCTCATCCTCTCCTATCCTTTCCAAACTTTCCGAAACCCTAGACATTCCTTTCCTCTCCATCCTTATTTCATTTCGTTTTCTACATCTCTCCCTGCTGCTTCGTTCTTTTTCCCTGTCTGTCCCTCCCTCACATCCCTCCTGCTTTTTCTTCTTCTTTCTTTTCGCCATTCAGTCCCTTCCTTTCTTTTTGCTTCTCCTTTTTTCCTCTCTGCTCGTCTTCTCCCTCCTTCTTCCAGCTTCTTTCTATATATTTCCATCTATATTTTTCCTCTCTCTCCTTTTTTTTTTTTTTTTTCTATCGCTGTCGTCATCTTTCTATGTCGTCCTTCTCTTCTTGTCTACTTTCTATTCTTGTCCCTGTCTCCTCTTTATCTTCCTTTCCTTCTTGTGCCTGCCTTCTTCTCTGCCTGCCTTTGCTTCGTGTACGTGTATCATGTGCCTTTCCGTGTTGTTAATGCTCGACCTGGCCTCAACAATACTGAAGCCGGAACACACTGTCATTTTCCTGCACCCTCCCTCTCCCCACAGCCTCTCCAATCCATCCCACGCTCTCCTTCCCCTGCTACCTCCCTCTGTGTTCCTCTTATCCTCCCCTCCTCCCTCCCTCCCCCTCCATTGGTCCGTCCCGCCTTCCCCCCGCTCCTCCTTTTCTCTCTCTCCTTATTATCTTCCCTTACCCTTTTACACATTCATCCCCTCTCCCCACCTTCTCCACTCTGCTGTTTTCATCTTCTCGCTCCTCTATTCCCTATTTCCACTTTGCATATCCCTTCTTCCTTTCTGTCGCCCTAAATTCCTGTACCTCATTCCTTGTTCCTCTTCATTATCTTCCCTTGTCTCATCCTCTCTTCTGATCTCCCTTCTTTCCCTGCCCAGCCCTGTGTCTCTCTCCGTATTTCCCTTCTTTCCCTTGCTTCGGTCTTTGTTCCCATTTTGTTTTTATTTTGTCACCTCTATCGCTGGTTCTCACCCTGTCTCCCTCCTTTCCCTGATCACTGTCTGTCTCTACATATGGCCTTCTTTCTTTGCCTTATTCTCTGGGTTTCTCTCCCCTTTATCCAAGCCTTCCTCTCTTCTTGCTTCCCTCGCGTCATCATTCATCCCTTGCTTTATACCAGCATTCTTAGTCTCCAGTTTCTCTATAATCCTATTGGCTTAAAATAATTGCGATGTGCCATAAAGCTCAGGTGTCTGACCAGTTCTTTTTACAAACTGCAATAATGAGTAGTTATATATGCAGAGGAAACGACTATGAATCCATCCAACATGTTATAATGAAAGTTACTACAGTAAAGTGACGTGAAAATGAATGATGAAAATATTCTGAGTTCCGAATGTCTGGCACATCACTGGTGGAAGTATAGTGATATGAGGATCTGAAATTTTTCATCAGTCATTTTCTGATAATACCTAAACAATGTTTTCTGCAGCACAGAATAAGACAAATATGATGCTATGATTCACTGCCAGGAACGCTGATTCAAAACTGCAAACACCACTAGTCTGACAAAATCGGGACGAAAATAGGAGTGGGTATAAGAACCAGTTACCAATATTATTCCATCACTGGAGCATCTGCCATACAAAGAACGAGGAAAAAAAAAAAACGACTGGAGAAGCCCTTCTTCAAGCATTTTAACCCTCTTCAGGTACACCTGAGTCTGATGGACCGGGCTATATTTTGAGGCTAGAGTTCAGTAACTTATAGATGTCTTGGGTCCCTGTTCTTCGCAATAGGTCTTAACTTTTTGTGCCCATGTAGGGTGTAGGGGGGTTACTTTCGTGTCTCTATGTTTTTGCAATATATCACACACAATTGCATGACGTGTCTGTGAGACCCAGGTGTACCTGAGGGGAGGGGAGAATTTTTCACTTTGAGTTTGCAGGTTGTTTTTAAGCTGTGTGGGGTCCACTATCCCCATAATGAAGGACCTCCATCCCTAAAACTGTGACACAAGTGCTAGGCTCATAATGTTCTTTGCTTTTGCGTATGGTGACTGTCACAAAAAAAAAAAAAATGGTTTGGCACTTAAAAAAAAATTTAAGTATGTAGAGGTAAGTGAATCAACTTTTTTTGCGTAATTTTGTAACTGATAAGACCTAATACATTGTAGGATATTCAGCATTTCATTATATGAAACATGTGTTACACTACAGCAGTTTTTAAAGCTGGGTCTGAGACCTAGGTGTACCTAAGTTGTTAGTGAAACTGTAGGTGTACCTGAGGAGGGTTAATATAAATAAATTGGCAAAAGCCTATGGCTAAGATTTATTGGAATGAATAATGATACTGGAGCTAGAAGTAATGGGGTGCAATACAAAGGTATAAAATGCAATACTGAGTAAAAAGATGCATGATTGTTCATGGAGAAGAAAACTGGTATAAGTTATTGGAAACAGTCGGTAGGCCTCGTGCCAAAATCAAGACGCACTGAAATATACCTTTAGATAAT